>NW_011500005.1:521572-603808 GCF_000495115.2 Populus euphratica
CAGCAGGAAAAGGTCAAGGATCGAGCAAAGTTTGCTGCAGCCAAGGAAGCAGCAAAGAATAAGGGCAAAGCTAAGGTTGGTGAGGATCAAGCCCCACCTGAAGCTCCAAAGAAGTGGAGAGATTACAGCGTTGAGTTCCACTTTCCTGAACCTACTGAGCTTACACCACCACTCTTGCAGCTCATTGAAGTGAGCTTTAGTTATCCAAATCGGGAGGATTTCAAGTTGTCAAATGTTGATGTGGGCATTGACATGGGGACCCGTGTTGCTATTGTTGGACCCAATGGAGCTGGCAAATCCACTCTCCTAAATCTTCTTGCAGGTGATTTGGTACCAACCGAAGGTGAAGTGAGGCGGAGTCAGAAGTTGAGGATTGGAAGGTACTCGCAGCACTTTGTGGATCTTCTTACAATGGATGAAACACCTGTACAATACCTTCTTCGTCTCCATCCAGACCAAGAGGGGCTTAGCAAACAGGAGGCTGTTCGAGGGAAGCTTGGCAAATTTGGACTTCCCAGTCATAATCATCTTACCCCTATTGCAAAATTATCAGGTGGGCAAAAAGCCCGAGTTGTCTTCACATCAATATCAATGTCAAAGCCCCATATTCTACTTTTGGACGAACCCACAAACCACTTGGATATGCAAAGTATCGATGCCTTGGCTGATGCGCTTGATGAATTCACTGGTGGGGTGGTCCTGGTCAGTCACGATTCTAGATTGATATCACGTGTCTGTGATGATGAAGAGAAGAGTGAAATTTGGGTGGTGGAAGATGGAACAGTGACTGCTTTTCCGGGGACATTTGAAGAGTACAAAGAGGAGCTACAAAGAGAAATTAAGGCTGAGGTTGATGATTAAGGTTGCAGTTACAATACTTATTCTTTGCATCGGTAAGTTAATGAGATTTTGCTGGCAGTTGCTGCATTTGTATTGGCTAGTATTATAAATGCATCTTTAATTAAGGCTGAGGTTGATGATTAAGGTTGCAGTTACAATACTTATTCATCATTTAGTGTGATTGCTTGTGTGGCAGAGATGTAGGGAATAAAAGTGCTATCCCCACCTACATTTTTTGGAATGCGAATGACTAAATTGGTTTTAGCGTTTTGCTTGTTTGTTTTAGCGATTTTCTCATCAGTGTCTGCTTTTTATTTACACGCCATTACAATAAGCTTTCATTGGTCAGTGCTGCCCGTGCATGATGTTTTGCATAGGGGAATGATGAGCTGAACTGGTATTTTGATTTCAATTTTCTTTGAACCATTATTTCTCTCTGGTTGTTCCTGTATTCTTTATTGCTTCACTCTCGCATCTTTCCTTTAAATCTCTCCTTTATGGTGATCGATAAAAACTTGAAATGATTCCAGTTTGCAGTTTAGGGTTTAATTTGAAGCTTGTTGGCTCTTCTTTTGTGATGAAAACTTGCTAGTGACATACTTTCTTGACTCTTTACCACTGGATATTGAGATACGCAGTACACATTTCTATGGACATGTTTTGCTGATAAGTTCCTCACTTCACAGCATATTTTATACATCTAATCCAGCTCGCAAGACGTTCAAACTCATCCATGTTGGAGTTTTGCAATATTCCCATTTAAATTTCCTCAAGGTCCAAATCAGGGTTAAGGAGCTAGCTCAGGAATGATACTGTCTTCAACCTGAACTGCATGGGAATGTAGAAACTTGATCTGCATCCCATGATCGAGCATCGTTTATGGAAAGCGCTGAACAACAGCTTGCCTACGGAATTAACCTGGCAAATAGAAGAACTCAGCATGCAGGAAGTAGTTTATGTGGAGATCACAAGTAAAAACGATCGCTCAAGAGCATGCAGCTTCTGGTTTTCTAGTCTTCTAAGCATGAAATTGAAAATGAACTCTCTCAGCGTTTCCTAGAACGGTTCCTGCAGCTTGGTCGCAATTTTCCATTTCCCATGCTCACAGGAGCTGCAATGGTTGCTCCCGGCCGAGCTCATATGACCAAGCTTGATGATACAATAACAAAGGTTAATCACCTGCACATCATAATCGCCTTTTCCCCCCTTCACTAGCCATAAATTTCCATGAAAAAAATTGCCTCTTCATTTCCAATCCAGAAAGACCCAAAATAGTTGAAAGAAGCTTTGGGGATTAAAATAAAAGGTTACTAAAAATTGATGTCGTAAAACGGTAGAATGATGCACAATGGGATTCAACGGGCATCAACAATGAACATCTTGGAATAAGGACACGCTATCTAACAAATAACCCAAGTATAAATTAGAAAACTCTAATACACAGGCAACAGATCCCAAATGAAGCCTTGAGTGGATGGGATGGAAGAGCTCAACCCCAAGCACAATGAATGGTCCATCTGCAAGCATTCACGCAATGACGTGTTCTCCACTCCTCCACGTTAAATGTCTTTGGCAATAAGCACCAACAGTGCTTCGGCAACTTTACTTGTATTCCCCCCCCCCCCAACAACAATTTTACAAGAAATATGGAACGCCTGTCCTGGGCCCTCTCATATGGTTGTTCTCCTCCGTTTCTGTAAAAAACTTCACTTCCCTCTCCTATGAAATGACACAAAAAATGAACATGGATGAACAATATGAATTTCACAAACAGAAAACTATGGGTACAGATGGGGATGATTAAGGAATTTTCCCATTGAAAAATGTACAAGGACATATCCAGTAGTTTCAGATTCATAATAATGTAAGCTGAAAAACAAGGGTTCTGAAAAGGTATTGGGTTTGAAAACATGAAGTTGCAGCAGTGCAGAGCAGCAAATTCATAATTAAGCAATGACCTTTCTAAGCATGTGCATAAATCACCGCATTTAATTAAAAAGGTAACAAAAGAACACAATTAAATATCATTTATCATTGAATAGAAAGGAAGTAAAAGCACTTAAGCTCTTTTATTCTCACTTGTCTATACAATCAAAGTGTTTCCCATGCAATCAATCTGTCCATAAAGATACTATTATTTTCAAGGGCACTAACTAATACGCCATAATAATCAGGATAGGCACAATTCTATAAACTCTGCAACAAAATTGTGGTGTTTTTAGTATATAATCAAATTATCAACAATAAACAAGGACAAACAATATGACTAAATTACAACAGCATTTATTATTAGCATGCGTCCCTTGATCCCACATAAGAACATAGGCAGTATACAAGTCTCCGATACTCACCATATTCTCATTGAAGCTCAATATAGAAGCTACATTTCCACAGCGGTAACAGTAATTTGGTGCAGACCAGACCTGCAAATTTTACAGAACAGGAAAATTACCAAACTGCTTGGATATGTCTGACATCATCAATTCAAGAGGTTCAGGGTCTTTACAGTGACTAAGCCTTTATCTTGAAACATGTACTTGAGACCTTCTTGTACAAGTTGGTGTGCTCGACAAACCAGATCAAGATTGTTAATGTAATTGAACTATGAAAAAAAAGAAAACTAACTGTCAGATCAATATGACATTTGTTTCCAGTGAATGGGACATGTTCCTATTAGAGGCCAGGTTCATTACCTCAGAAGTGACCCTAGACCCAAAAAGCCAACCTGCTCCTCGGGGACTAACTGCCCATGTCTCAATATCTTCAGGATCACTCCACATGAGATCACAGAATGGTCCTTCATGTGGAATTTCACAATTCCGTTCAATTACTCTTATCTGCCATATAAAAGGGAAAATGCAAGATTTTGTATCAGTACCACCCATGAGAACAAAGCAGCAGAAACCTTTATAGACCAACATGCTGTGCGACCAATGGAGACTCTCTCTCTCCATATGGTGTATTGCTGAAATGCACAATTCTTCAGCTATACAAATTCAGGGAAAAGAAAAACACCTGATCGATAGTTCGGATGTCAGGAGAAAGACCACCATGGACACAAAGCACCTAGAGGATAAAAAAACAACATCAAGTGTAACAGGTATTGAAGCAGATGCAAATACAGAGCCATCTACATAAATGAACAGAGATTTAGAGGAAAAGGCTGCAGTATTCAAAGAGCAAGAAATGGGCTGCAGTAGGGGGGTTGCACTTACAGTGCCATCTATAATTGCTGAGAGTGTCAGATAATCAAAAACATCGGTACAATACCGCCAGGCGTTGGCGTTTCCATACTTCCTCTGGCACTCATCATAGAAACCGTATACCTGGCAGAAAAAGAAAGTCATACCTTACAACATAGATTTATAATCCAAAGGGAAATTTTCAAGAAAGCAGGATATCCATCTTGAAAAAATGAGATCATTTGGATTGAAACCCTAGAATTTACGCATTTATTTTCATTGTAGCAGTTCTAAAACTTAAGATCGGGGCTGGATCAGGGGAGATCTGACACACACACACACAACTGTAAAATGATTTTAATGATGTCATCCGGAACTAGCTGAACTGGAGTTTTCCCAAACTTGTTATCAGATTTGACCATACTTGAGGACATGGCTTAAGAACCAAGCAAACTTGAAACCATGACTGGGGAAATAACCTACAACATTTCAGACTCATTGTCTCACAGTTCCTGTATCTGTTATGTATTAAAAACCTCACTAGGAAATGATCCAGCTATTAGACCAGCACATAAGAATGAATATATACATGAGAACCTTGAATTTAAGTTTGGATGAATTAGTTACCAAAAAATTAGCATCTACGAGCAAAATGTGAGCAACCAAAATATGCATGAATTACAGTTTTCCTCATAATTTAACCAAAATAAACCAACCTAAGTGGATTGCCTTGAAACTAAAGTCATCTTAGCAGCCTAACAAACATATTTGGAACCTGAGCAACATCCTAAATTTCCAGATTAGCTCTTGCTTGAGAAAAGTATATCTAATTGCTTCAATATATCACCAGCCCAAGCACATTATTTAACACAATTTTTATCACCATCACTTAATATAGGAAAAATCTAGACTCATCTTTAACTAACAATTTCCAGATTAGCTCTTGTAGTTCTGGAAGAATGTATTTTCCTTCTCCCCCAATAACATTTGGTTATTCCATTATTAGATTACACTTATAGGGACACTTCTTAGCCATTAAGCATCCATCAAGCCAAAAGAGCACAGCCATTCATAACTTAACTCTCCTAGGGGAAACCAGCAGCTTTGACAAAGAATAGTGGAGAGAACATATCACTCTTGCACATGTCATAAACTGTCATGGTGATTGTGTCAAGCTACGCAATAAATAATGATTATGGTCCAGCTTAAACCATACCTGAGTTAGTTGCCTGCTTTCATGATTTCCACGCAAAAGTGTAATATTAGCTGGGTATCTACAAACACAACCAAAAGATATAGAAAACAGCAAAATTAACTAGTAAAAAACATAAGCAAGAAATCTAAGATGCATGCATTATAAAACTTTGTATGTGAATGTTATACCAGCTGGACATAGCCTGACCAGCTTCTGATCTTCAGAATTTGAGCTGCTGAAGTGACCAGGTAACAACTTATACAGGATTTCAAGTTGCCAGGTTAACAAAAACCAAGACGACAAATTCCCATGTGGCCTCTGGAAGCATTGTGAGAATTTGGTCTAATCTAATGGAAGCAATTCTTTTTCTTGCAAAGCTAGGTAAAGTAGTTGTTTTGGCGGGAGGGAAGATACAGGTAGAATCACATAATGGTATAAAAACATAGCAAGAACACTGAATGAGGGCATGAAAAGAACTGTACCTTGCTTTGAGAAGCAAAAGAATAGTGAACACTTCAAGACTATTATAACCTCGATCAACAAAATCTCCCTACAAAAGCATCAAGATTATTGAAGTGGACTCAGATAAAACATAACAAAAAAACAGTTAAAAGAAGCAATGATATGGGGCAAGAGCTTTGGAAAAAAGGAAAAAGGGCAAGATTTATCGTGTAGTGAGTATACAAGATGATTACCATAAAAATGTAATTAGTCTCAGGTACATGACCCCCGGTCTGAAAAAGTTTCATAAGATCGTGAAACTGGCCATGGATATCACCGCAGACAGTGACAGGGCTGTTAACAGGCTGTACATTGGACTCCTCGACGAGGATCTCTTTTACCTGAGTATGAAAAAAGGAAATAGTAGTATTAAATTTCCAGCTATTGTTATATCCAGTAAAAGTAAACTTAAATAACCATAAAAAAACAACGAGTAGTATCAATAGCAGGAAGGGGTTGGCATTGAAAAGAATGAAATAGGAAATGGAGGTGCTGACAGCATTAGAAGTAGTTGGGTTGGAACAAACCGAATCAATCAAGAAGGGTGTAGACCCTAATTCAATTCCATTAGATACTAAAAGCATCGATGTATAGGCTTATTAGAAAGAAAGAAAGAAAGAACTAGGGCAAGAAAAATTATTATAGAGAGTAATAGGCGGAGGAGTATGGAGAAATTACGTATTCGCAGAGAAGCTGAAGATCGTCTTCCAACAGATGCTGTCCTTCTTTCACCTTCGCTATCCATTTATCCAAATCCATCTCTCCTGGTGATCAAGATGATGCTGATTTTACCCTTCTCTCTCTCCCCTTCTAATAATTCAATCAATCCACCAATAATAAACCCTAAACCAGAAGAAGAGGAGAGCGAGCCCAGCACAGCAAAAGCGAAAAAGAAAAAAAAGACCTATCTTAAAAGGGGTTGGTCATTGAATACAAATAGCATAGAGATCTGCTTCGGCTGCTCCAAATACAGTTTTGATTTGATTTGCGCGATATTTTTTATATTCCTTTTTTTTTTTATAAAATACAGGTAATAGTGGTACGGTATAATATACGTATTCCGTAAAAGTACATGGCAGACGCTTTTTCTTAATTAATTCAATTTCTTTTCATTGCCGGAAATAATTCTTTTTTTTCCTTTAAAAAAAAAATGAATGCAACTCTTTCTACCAGCAAAAATCTCACCATGAACTTGCAAATAAGTTGATTTTTCTCTAGACCTAAAGCACTGTATGATTATTATTTAAGACATAAGAGATAAAATATAATAAGAATATAACTATATTTGATTGAAAAAATTAAAATAAATTTAATATGAAAATATTTTCAAAGCTATAAAAATATTTTTACTTGCTGAGAGTCTTTGTGCTTTCTCTCAACCTGCACACAACAAAACTAATTTTATATTTTAAGATTGATCAATTAAAAATTTATATATATATATATATAGGTTATTAAAAAAAAAACATTTTTTAAGATTTTATGTTTTATTAAAAAATAATTTTTTTATATTTTTAGATTGTTTTGATGTGTTGATCTCTAAAATAACTTTAAAAAAAATTTGATATATTTTTTAGTAAAAAATATTTTAAACTGTAATCATTTCTACAATTTTAAACAAGCAATTAAACAACTATGAAACCTCAACTCTTTAAAAAAAAATTATTAATTTTTTCAAAAAAAATTATTAATTTTTTCAAGAAAAATTATATTCTATAATATTTTTATCTTTTTATTAATTTACTTTTTAATAATTTTTATTTTTAATTGATTTTATTTTTTTAACTTTATACGAGATTATTGTCATTTTAAATAAATGTCGCAGTATTTTATTGATATTAAATTCCAAAAATACCTAATTCAATTGAATTCTTTTTAGCTTTTTTATTTATTTAATTTTATAATTTTTTATTTTTTATATTTTGAATATATTTTTGTAGTTATTTTAGTTTATTTTTTATAAAGTTATCATAATCTCAAATAAATATCTAAATATTTGATTAGTGTTCATTTTAAAAGTGTCTAATTTTGTTATTAGATTACAAAGTAAAAAATTATTAAATCTAATAAAGTTTGTAATCTTAATTGTAAGTTTAATGGGTTAAACTTTAAAACTCTGAGTTGATTAAATGACTTAATCTGTAAGCATAGTATGTCATGTTGCAAAACTTGATTGTATTTAATATGTCATTGTTTTAATATTAAAATTAAAAAAAACATTAACTTATTTTTTTAAATCAAACAATATTTTTTTATTAATTATCTAAATTTTTTTAGAGCTTACCTGCTTATCTAGTTCATGTACGGCTTATATTATGAAAATTTCCACATAAATTAATTTTAAATTTGAATTAAATAAAAATCTAAATAAAAAGATTTTAAAATCAACTTAATGGATAAAATCTAATAACAACATCATCGTTATATTTTTTTTCACGTTTTTGTTTTTTTTTCAGCCAAGTATATACGTGTGGTAGCTTAGGACAATCCCAACCATTTTTTTTAGCACAACAAAACAAAAGTGTGCATTAATTAAATATCAAATCACTCCTTTAAAATAAATAAATCAGGCCGGTTGGAACAGGCACGAAGAAAATGAGCTGGGACATAAAATAAAATAAAATTCGACTAACAGCTAGGCCCAATCTAAAACGAATTCGAAGGGCCCAATTAATATTAACATGTCTGTCCATATGGCGGCTCTTCCCTTTCTTTTCCTCGTCTCCAATTTTCCATGAAGCTGCTGCTGCTGCTGCTGCTGGCGTCTTCTTCATCGTTATAATTATAATAATACCGGTTATTCATTTATAATTTATAGCAAGAAAATAAAAGAAAAGTGAAAAGGAAAATCAAAGATGGGTCAAGCTCAAAGCGAGGTGGCACCAAGCGATACAGCAGATCAAATGGAACCCCATTTTTCTTCATCTCCTTCGATGGAATCTCTTCTTGCTGGTATGCTACCTGCCTACCTGCCTATTCCCTTTTCTCTCTTTCTCTAAGCCTTACGCCATGTATATTTGTTTTATCAAGTGAAATTGGTCTTTACCCATACGGTGTTCGTGGAAATGCTCACTACGTATTATTTGATCGAATTCAACCTTGCTTGCAACTGGAATCTTTGTTATACTATTCCCCTCTTCCATTGTAGTAAACTGATTTCTGACCATGGATTATTATTATAATAATGGTTAGTGATTGAATACTAGTTTGATGTTGAATTAGATATCTAGCAGTGTAGAAAATCTTCAAGTTCGCTAGTGCCCTGCTCCTGAATCCCAAATCTATTATCAGAATCTTTTATTCTCTTCTAATATAAACTATCGAAGGAGGGTGCTGCCTATTTTATATACAACAGCTACCGCATTCATCAGTCATCATGTAGGTGTCTGTCAGCTATTTTGATTGCCCCTGATTTCTTTGGATCTAAGCAGGAGCATTGGACCAATTAAGCCAAAAAAGAAGTGATCAGTAGAAAGCCTGCCATATTGGGGTTCCTCTTCTATGATTTTGTACCACCCTTTTACACCGCTTATCTGCCCTTAATTTCCCAAGTTAAGTTGAGACCATGTCTGTGTCTAGTTCCCATATAAACATAAAGTGATATTCGGCTCCAATTTCATTTTATCTATGCGTTGGAATAAAATTTAAAGGTTAAGATGTGAGAGATCCCTATTAGTTATATTAGAACATTGAACCCATTTTTGTGTTCGTTCTTCTTCTTCTTCTTAATAAAGTTTCTTCTTTCATACGAGAAAATAAATATTAGAAATTGATACAACACAATTTGCTGGTTCTTGCTTTTACAGAAGCTGTAGCATATGGAAATGATGAGAATGAGGTTAGTCCGCTCCAGATATACATGAAATTCGGTTCGTCATTTAATTCTAGCTAATCGAGTTCAACTTTGATTTTTCAGTCTCTTGAAGCTAAGGCTCAGAAAGCATTAGAATGCCCATGTATAGCTGATCTACGCAACGGCCCGTGTGGAGTTCAGTTTTCAGAATCATTCTTGTGTTTTCTCAAAAGTACTTCAGAGGAAAAGGTAATTGTAATGAACTGCCACTGATTGCAACCTTTTTAAGCAAGGTATATCTATTGTAGGTGTACTTTTTTTTATCTATTCAGGTATGGGATTTTATTTGTTTCCACTTTCTTTCCTTTTCCTTTTTGTTCATCGTATTCAATTTCATATGCCATTACTAGTAAGTGCATGTTAATATTCTATCGCTGGTACATTGCCAGTGACATGGAAATGAATTTGTTGACGTTCCATAAAGTGTCAGAAACTTTTGAGGAAGTTTTTTTTTTTCCTTCTGCACAGGGCTCGGATTGTGTGCATCCATTTGTGGCTTTGCAGAATTGCATCAAAGCAAAGCCCAACGCTTTTTCTAAGGACATTTTAGAAGAAGCTGAAGAGAAGAAAGAGGAGGAGCCAGCACAGGAATACAAAATTATTCCTCCCATATGGTCTAGAGAATCTCAGAGTCCCAAGTCCAAGCTTTAGGAGACTGAAAATTCACTTTTTCCGAGTCCCGAGTTCTTACTCGCAGGAGTTACTATTTTATCTTTTAAAAAAATCGATCACTGAAATTCCATTTTTGATGACTATGAATGTACTTATGGAACCATACATTGTTGGCTGCTCATCATGAAATCCATCGATGCTCAACCTCACACGACACGAGCAAGCTGATCTTACTGTTCCTTGAATGAATGCCTTAATTGTCATGTAATTTCGTTAACCTCTTTTCTATATGGTTTAGAAAATGGCTTTTGCTGAAATATCACTTTAATTTGTTGTGCAAATTAACACACACACACACTCTTCATCAATATACATTACACATGAACCTTCATCCTGTATTTAGGATCGAGAGAAAATTACTTTCCATTTCTTACTCGTATATCATGTTAGCCAATTATAAGGTAAATGGAAAGAGAGAGCGAAGCCCATAAATCTGTAATGTCAGTCCTTGGTATTGGGGGTGGCCTTTCAAAACCATCAAATCCCCCATGTTAAGTTACCTGTTTGCACATTTATGGTATTTGCATAATTAATTAATATTGAAGACTGAAGATTGGACATGAACTTATTCATCAAATTAATATTCGTTATCTAAATTATATCTTAGTATGAGCAGCTTGGTGCAAAATAAACTATATGAACTTTACGTGGAAATATACAAAAACAACAAACGCTATCCAGATAAAGATTTTTTCATTTTATATATATATATATATATATGATTGTCATGTTCATTAAATCTAAATCATCACATTTAAATTGGAAGAAGATGAATAACTATACGATAAAAATAATAATATTTTCTCATTATTGTTTTATTTTTTCCCATATAATTCAGATTATTAAACTCAAAATCAATGGTTAGATTTGAATCATGTTCCTAAAAGAACATGAAAAGATCCAAATCCAACGATATCTCTGGTCGGAAGCTCTCCTTTAAGGAAAGTTCAATGTCTCAACATCTGCCGGCTCCCAAGATAACAATTGCATTCCGGCGAGGTTGGAGGTGTTACCGTTGTCATTAGGGTGATGCTTCGGGGTCCTAGATCTTTCACCCCTCTAGCAATATACTTGTTTAGCTTTATTTCTGGCAACCCAGCATCCCATCTTTTGAGTTCAATTCCATCGTCAAGTAATCATTCATTCTTTCATGAGGTGTTTTGTATTCTTCTTCTGTAAATGATAATTCTGTTTGGGAAACGAGAGATTGTGCCTTGTCATATTTCTTTGTCAAAAGTGGAAGCTGCTATCATCAGAATCAGTAAAAAGATAAGCAACCATTTCTTCCCCGTCAGCAAAACGCACTTCACAGTTCGAGGAACCTGTGCGAGGGTGCAATTGCCCGGGTTCGTTGGTTGTCGAGCTGGATTAGCAACTTGTATATTCCCAAATTTAGAGCTCAGTCCAAGTTTTTCTAGAACAGTTGAACTAAGGGAACAAAAAAGGACCAGGCAGTAGAAACTCGAAAGCCCGTGGCATCGGTTCCATATCCTAGGCTTTCTGTTCTCCACCCTTTTGCACTGCCAGAAGTGCCCTGGATTGGCAATAAAGTCGTTTGAATATACGAAGACGAAATATCTTTATTGCTTCCTCAGCACTGGTAGCTGTGTGTGCATATATACATCTAATGAAGATACAGATCAAGGTTTGCTGGATTAACAGGTAACAAAAGCACTAAAATTCGCATCTGCATCCTTGATACATGATCCACAAGTTATGCCATCTCCATCCAACTTCATTGAGTAGAAAAACTCTTCTGAAATCTGCTTACCTACTCCACAAAATTGAAGAAGAAGCACACAAGTAAAGATAGTAAAAAAGAACACTGAATGTTAAATTTTCGTCCAGGCGACTCAATTTATTTCGAGGTTAAAACTTAATCTTTGAGCACTGTCTAGCCAAACAGACAGAAATTAAAGCAGCTTTTGACCCTCCAGAGTTCAGCCTGTCTCCAGTTGTACTGAAGTTATAATATACCTTATGTA
Organism: Populus euphratica; assembly: GCF_000495115.2. Taxonomy (NCBI): domain Eukaryota; kingdom Viridiplantae; phylum Streptophyta; class Magnoliopsida; order Malpighiales; family Salicaceae; genus Populus; species Populus euphratica. Next base: position 533,801 of record NW_011500005.1, read on the forward strand.
GTGATAATTTCTTGCTCAATTCTTGTACTTCATGGTTTCCTTTTCAAATCCAATTGTTGGGAATTGCTTAGCGTACTCTTCCACGTCACGACGGAGTTTTGAAATCTCAGATTGAAAGTGAGGAGCAGACTGCGTAGCCAAGAAATCCTTCAATTTCGTCCCTGGTTCACAAAAATTAGTGGCAAGTGATGCCAGCGTCTGTTAGTTAATATAACATTTAGATAATTGGGTCGGTTATAAGTGATATTATATTATTATATTTATATAGATATATATTTATTATTAATAAAAATTTAATTTATTTTTAATATATATATAATAATATTAGATTTATAAATCTAAAACATACTTTTACAACTAGGCCCATCCAACCGGGTAGACTTGGAATCCTAGGTTGAAACTAGGTTGAGTTTATAAAAAAATAAAAATAGTTAAAAACCCGACGAACCTAATGGGTTGATTCTATGACCTGATTGACCTGGCAAGACTCGATTGTAACATGTTGACTATTTTTATTTTTTACCAAAACGATGTTGTTTTAATTTATAAAAAAATTATGGTTGACCCGGGTGACTTAGTCAAAACTTGATGACCTGGTCAAAACTCGTTACCTGAATCTTGGATCAGGTCAATAACGAAACTGGGTTTAAAAATATTAATATAAAGTAATAATAAAGTCTATGTGACATAAATACTTTGCAACAAGAATTATAAAACTGCTACAATTATAAGATTTCTATAATATCAAAATATTGTTCCTAAAATATTTCTAGTCGATGTTCTCTTAAATTCTAAAAAATTATTAGAATCGTTTCTCATAAGTTGTTGTATAAAAAATACTTGAAACTAATATGTAGGTGCTTATCATAAAATATATACATTAAATTAACCCGCATGAGAATTTCATATGAAAATATTATATATATCTATGAAAAGGCTCATGTGACGATTGTATAAGTAATCTTTAGACTTGAAATCACTAAGTTATCTTATATTAGAGAATATTATTTCTTGACCTTATTATATATTATCTCAATTGAGGTAATAAAGAGATAGATAATACGTATAACATGAACTATATAAAGGTACTTAAGTGAGAAAAGATTTATGACCTTAGGTGAATTAAAAAAATATTATATTTATTCTCAAATAATATTGATTAAGAAATCCTTCATTAAAATAAAATGGGATTTAAAAAAAAATTCAAATCTTATTCAAACGATTAATGAATATTATGTAGAGAACATACATGATTTAACATGACATATATATTTCATACTTTAAGGTTAAATAAGAATATTATTGATGAAAAGATATTAATTATATTGAAAAACCGACCACTAAAAGGTTAAGTTATATCATTAATGATTTTTTTAATATTTAGGGAATCATAATAATTGTTAGACGATACATCTAATCTTCAAATAAAAATTAATCAATTGTTAAATTGATAATAAATTAAATTATTTAATTTAATTTAATTATAATTATAATTTATAGTTGTATCAATATATTAGAAACCTAATGAGTCACATACATTAAGAATCATTAGTCAGAAATTAAACTATGATGATTTAATTAAAATATGTTTTAGAAATTAAGGACTAGAATATAATTAATACAAAGATTATATTTTAGATCTAGAAAAATAAAATAAGAACTTGGCGGGGTTAATTTCTAAAATTGCTCTGAATTAATATATAGACATTATTCAGATAAAAAATTGATATTTTTTTTAGTTTATAAGGTTTTTTTTAATTTTTTTTATAAATAATAAACTAATTTCTATGGGATTATTGTTAAAAAAAATATGTAAGTTATAAAATAAAAGGCTAACTTTATTCAAAACCCAATAATAATTTTATTTTATTGTTTCTTACTGTGAATGATATTCTGAACCGATCAATTAGTGGCCAAGAATTACCATGAGCAGTAACGAGATTTAAAGAAGCTTTGGGAGAATGCAACAAAGATGTTGGAGAGGTACAAACCTTTGGTTTCAGCCTTGATCTTCACTGCCAACTTCACAGCGGCATCAAAGAAATCTGCCACCTTAGCGAAATCCTCTTCAACGAATCCCCTAGAAGTAAGAGCCGGCGTTCCTGAAGTGCAGTTGTGTTTATCAAGAAAAGTCGCTCTAAATAAAATCAAAGCACATTGTCATGTCAAGTAAAGGCCCTTACCCATCCTGATGCCACCGGGAACCATGGCAGACACATCTCCAGGAACAGTGTTTTTGTTTGCAGCAATGTGAACAGATTCAAGCACCTTCTCAACTCTGGAGCCATCTATACCCTGCACAAAACAAATTTACGGAAAAAAAGAGATGAAAAGAAAAGGAAGCACCATTTCTCATGTTTAGAACTCAAATAAATCCACGACTAATGGCCTGTTGGTGCAGGTAGTTTCGTCTTAATACACTTTTTACCGCTTGGGCTAATTCACCAGGAACTTCTTTCAAGTGGTCAAACAAGATAGATTAAACATCATCATACCTTGTTCTTCAAATTCACCAAAACTAAATGGTTCTCAGTTCCTCCAGAAACAAGTTCGTAGCCTTTCTCAACTAAACTCTGCAAAATCAGTAACGTCCCAAGCAATTAAAATTCTGAAGTTAACCTGTTAGACCTACAGTCTGATGAGAAAAAGGCTAAATAATTCAAAATTTCCATTTGTTTGAGTGAGAGAAAGTTGTTATATGCTGTCTTTTTGCCATGTCTCATAATCTGATACCTGGGCAAATTTTGCACAATTACTTAGAACTTGCTCTTGATACGCTTTGTACTCTACAGTTGTAGCCTGCATGTATAGAGCAAGGATATATTAGAATAGCTTTTAAATATAAATGAAAAGGTACTAATAAATTGTCTGCTGTGACAATTGCTTCAAGGGAGTAGAAAAGAGCCGAAGCATAGACATTGGCTTTCTTTATCCCTCCCTCCCTCTCTATTTCTTCTTCGTTATTTTTGGCAAAACAAGGGCCAGAAGCCCAGAAAACATACTTAACACGACACAAATGTGGGGTAACAGAGACCTACAATCTTTATCAAGCGAAACACCAAGCTCATCCAGAGGAGAATCTAGGAGACTTGGTCTCACGCCACCGCCAATACTGGCTAATTAAAGCGTTTGCACAATGGTTCCCTTCGCAGAAAATATGCTCTTGGTGGCAGACCTTAGTTTTAACATTATAAAAATTAGGAAGTGCTATAGTGAAAAATCATTTTCCTCCAGAATACCTCTCACATCTGCCTAGTTGTATTGTCCCAACCAGTATCAAAAACTTTGAAAACCTGCTTAGTGCTTCCTGTGCACCTCAGAGGCCAATAGCTACAAGCATAATTCATCACCTCATCAAGGTGCATCCTCCCTTATACTTGTCAATATTAAAGAATGCTTGATATCCTATAAGCTTCAAGAAAATTAATGGCCTACATAGGGATATATAAGACTGCTGAATTCAGTCGATTGGGCACTGCAACTGTTTTGTAACATGTAAAGCATTACAGGAGGATTTTGGGGTGAGTGAGGGATTTAATTCAACTCAACGTGCAGGTCACCAAAACGGAACCTAAGAGAAATGGGTGACTATTATTTCACCAGGAAGGAATTTAGAACTGATGGGAACTATCTTCACTGACCTGTTTCAAAGCAACTGCTAAACCAGCGATTGTGTGGTTGTGTGGACCACCTTGAAGCCCAGGAAAGACAGCTTGATTGATTTTGTCCTCGTAGTCATAGAACACCTTTAGGAAGAGGCCAAAAGACATCTTAGTTCCACTTCAAAGACACGAATATGTAATCATGAAGTTTGATTTTTCAGTTAGTGTCTCACTTCTTTCCCTTGTTTGTTAACCTCTTTTAACCCCTTCCTGAAGAAAATCATTGCCCCACGTGGCCCGCGAAGTGACTTGTGAGTTGTGGTGGTCACTATATCTGCATACTCAAAAGGTGACGGGATGACATCAGCTGCAACCAATCCACTAATGTGTGCCATATCTGCCAACAGTATAGCTTTTTGTTTGTCGCAAACCTGTTAGAGATCAACAGTCTTAAATCCTATAAAACACCAAATGAGCTTACAACTGAAGAAACTCTGATCCATAAATTTGTTTACTGTATTGGTATTAATCTAAAGGATGCTACCTTGCGAATGCGGGCATAATCATATAGTCGTGCGTAAGCACTAGCACCAGCTACTATTAATTTTGGCCTGAAAAGAGTGGCACTTTTCTCCAGCTGCAATATCATAATTTTCACATCAGACATTCATTCCGTGTCACCTAGATAGATATACGCATGGATAAAATACATGCAATCAAATATATGAGGGGGAAAACGTCTTGGTGATGCATAAAATAGTTCTGCATTGCTTATATACACATGAAATCTTCCTATTTATTTGATATATATCACAGCTGTTTGCAAAGACTGGTTCCAAGATTTTCTATGCATGTGGGGTTCAGAAACGGAGAAAAGTTTTAATCCGATGACACCATCTAGAAGCAGGAAACAGAGATCAATAAAGTCTACCCTGATTATTTCGATTTCAAGATAGATTTTTGTGAAGATGAAAGACAATCTTCACAGCTAAAGTATATTTAACTATTAAAAAAAAAAAAAGAACATGATCATGGATTCGTCATGTCTAGTGGTAGATGTTACCTATCATTCTGACTTCTAACTTAAATCAACAACAATACGTCATAACATTATTGAGTTGAGTAGAGTAGAGAAAACAACGATGCTTCGAAGCCCCCCTAAAAATAACCATTACTGGGAAATTATAATAAAATATATATCCAGTTTAGAATGACGTTGGACAACAGTGTACTGTTTACTTTCAACAACTTCTTCTAGTGTTCCATGATTTTCTACAAAAAATCAGTATATAACAAAGAGAGAACAAGGTACCTGATCATAGTCAATATAGCCAGTGCTCTCATTCAATCTGTATGGCATTGTCTCGAAAAATATTGACACTGCAGATATTTTTTTGGTGTCCGTCTGCAAAATAGGGAAAGAAACAATGATATTGTTGTCCTTTTAATTAACCAGAAACATGGCCCTGATAAATTCAGTTCCGTGGAATCACTCGCCGTGTATTTGTTAGCTATCATTCCGAGTATGCATTGATACATATATACTATATGATCTGTTAAAGAAGAGCTCAAAATCTAAACCCAGCAAAGCAAGCAACAAGAATGACCACTTGAACTCCCATTTAATATTATTCTTGGAAATGAAAGAGAAAATTACAAAATTCTTTCTTTCTCTTTCCTTTTCTTCATAGTTAAATCAAACCATCTGGAAGAGGGGAATAGAATGTGTGATTAAATTTCCCGTTTAATTGCATAGCACTGGCAGAATGCATTTCAGCTGCCAAGTTGGGGCTGGCTTCCATCTATGGAAAGCGCAGTCAAGTATGCAAAGGGATCTAAATTATAAAAGGTTCGATCATCTGAAAATACAAGCTTAAATAGGAAATTTACAATATAATAACAGGGGAACATGCTTTTGGATAACAAAAGTGAAAAGGGAAGAAAAGAAAGAACATCGAAGCACCTGATAGCCATGAGAAAGATGGCCTCCATGAGGAAGATCAAGTGCCATGATTCTTTCATGAGGCTTTAACAATGCAGTGTAGACTTGAAAATTAGCTGGAGATCCAGATAGAGATTGCACGTTCACTGCAGCCACCATAAAAGGGAATGCATTCACAAAAGCTCGATCATAAGAGAGAAAAAAGGGGAAAAGGGAGGTGAAATTAAGTAGAAAAAATTTCATACAAGACGAAGTATTGATTCGGCAAAAATCAACTCAGCTCAACCAGAACGTACGGACTAGTAAAAATAAATATTTGAAAAGAAAACAGAAAGCATCAGCTAGTTTTAAGTTTCTCGCAATGATCGTACATAAAGCAGTTGGATGTACCTCCCCATTTAGCAGGATCCAGGCGAAATGCTTCCAGAGCACGCTTCTGACATAACGATTCTGCCATGTCAATATACCTGGAAAGATAAGGAAAGTGAAGAGCAAATTAAAAAGAAAATATCGAGATGATCATGAGCAGATCAGTGGTAGGATAATCAGGAATTGACGTACTCGTTTCCACCATAGTATCTTGCACCAGGGTATCCTTCACTGTACTTGTTGGTCATGACAGAACCCACAGCTTGCATCACTGATACCGAAGTGAAGTTCTCTGAGGGTATAAGCTCAAGCCCCTTTTTCACACAATTATTTTACAAGATATATAATCAGGACTAAAATAAACATTGATTCATAAAAATAAAATTAGCATGTTAATTATTGAGTTTAGTTTTATGTAGCATGTTAGGTACCTTCCATTGCCTAGCTTTCTCGAGCTCAATAATATCAGCAACCTGGGGATCAACAGCCTCTAAGGGTGCGTTCAGCTGCTTTGGCCACTGTTGCAATCAACAATGAACAGCTTAATTAACTCATAATAATTGAAAGATATATATAATCACACGTAAGAGCTAATCTTACGCTGACACCAGGTTTCTCCTTCTCATATACAGCTTCGTTTGGCAAAGAAGACTGCAAAAAACAGAACCAAACATTTCAATTTTCTTTTGAGCTACACTAAACTAAATTACGTGAACCGTTTCGTTGCCTGTTCGGTTCTAAATTAATTTCAGAAAAGATTCATAAATTAGAAGAAGAGGAGGAGGAGGCAGAAAGAGAACCATATAATAGAGGGAGGTGGCTTTGAAGAGAGCAGGGCGAAGGGGCTTGTCAAAGGAAGAGGAGAGACGGCGAAGGGCCATGGTCATTGCCACTGCCATTTCTGGTTCTTTAGTTAAAGAATGTGAAGCTAGCCAGTGATTTCTTTTTCTTAGGAGTTTTGATATTCCTGTGTGTCCTCTCTCCTCTCCGCTCCTCTCCCCTTGGTGACGTGGTTCGTTAATATCAATAATTGTGACATTCTTCTGTTATCACTTATCACTTCATCGTCACTTGTTCACCTAGTGTGTGTCTCAAATCTCAACTCCTATCCACGCCATTCGCTCCCTTCTAATGGGCCCCACCTACCCCTCTTTTGTTTATTTATTTATCTATATAATATTAACAACAATGATAAATAAAATGAATAAATCCTCATGAAACTAATAACTCATCAAATACTTGAAATTAAATTATCAAATTACAAATGAAGTGCAAGTACCTGGTCGTGTACCAACCCGACACCATGGATTTCTATTTTTATTTTAGTTGGAACAATTATGAGAATAGAATTATTATTTCGTTCAACGCGTCTTAGAGTTGTTTAAAAAATTTATACAATCTTTTTTTTCTTTTTTTAATGTAACCCAAGCAAAGTGTCAATTATTATGATTGTATTTTAAATTGTTTTTTATTTAAAAATATATTAAAATAATATAAATTTTTATTTTTTAAAAATTATTTTAACATCAACGATATAATAATTAACACTCTCTCAACAAATTAATTTAAATCAAGAAATTATATTTTTTACCCAAATACTTTTACTTTCACGTTGTAAAAACAAATAACACCTTAATTAATAAAAGAAACTTGGAGTAACAGTGCAGAAATAAACAACTATATATATATCTTTTAAACTTCTAATGTTGTTCTACGAAAAGATACTATACACATAAAATTACATCTTGATAAAAAATTTGGTTGAATAAAATTTGAAAATATATTATTTTACATAATTAAAATTATTAAAAAAAATCTTATCATCTTTATTAAACTAAATATTTATATACTATTTAGAATATTTAGAATATATTTAAAGTTAAATCTAAAATTTTGTTATGATTTAAATTAGACTGAAAACTAAATTTTTCAACATTCCTAATTATATATGATAGATCAAATAGTTCATCCAGATAAGATAAAAAGAAATGATATATTTGAAATTAAAACTAAAAATTTATTAAAAATATATAAAAATTTAAAATTTAAGCTAAATGAGAAATTTAGCATAAATACTTTGTTTTTATTATTTTATTTTTTATTTAATGTTGAATTTTTTAATTCAGGTTTATTATCATTAAACATTATTTAGGGGTGTATTTTATTATTAAATTTATGATAATTAATTATTAATTTAAACATATTAGCTTGAAATTCAAAATGAATCTATTAAAATTAATTAGAAGAGATTATATTATGTTTTTTAGTTAAAATTTTCAACAGTAAGTTGGAGAATAAATATAAGTTTTTTTTAAATTTTTTCGTAGAAAAAAAAATATTTGTTTTAAGGATAAAAATCACAAACTGACTTGTCATAAAATAACTAATTTTGTGTTGTCATTCACGGAGGTTTTTAAATAATAAATTTTTAGTCAAGTATTTTTTTCAATACATTTAGTTTTTTGATACAAAATTATTTTTAAATAAATATTTTATCAAACCTGAATTTTAGAATTTAAAATTATTATCTATTTTGCTAGAGGTTGCTAATTTTCAAAGAAGAAATTTCTCTTTTTGGCTGGACAGACATCAAATATATTATTTAAACAAAGGAGTATATAAATTATGAGCTCCATCTACATAAACCTTCACTATTTCAGTGTTGATAATGGAATGAAAAGACCTTGTTAAATTAAATTCAAGCAAATTACATTCTCTATCAATTTTCATTTTATTTCTTACTGAAATATAAATTTTATCTGAACAGAGAAAGGATGTGAAAAATATATATAACGAGATAAAAAAGCCCAAAGAAGCTTAGTAACAGAGCGAGCAGTGCAGCCCATTGCGACTGAAGCGCGTGAGAGCCATTGGGCCCATGGCCTACGCCTTCCTTTGCTGTCTGCTCTGATTATTAAAACCCACAAACAAAACAGAAACCCACGCTGCCCAGAATCACCTGCATCCCCCAACTCAGTTTTGCATCTTTCCTTCTCATGTTATGGCTTTCCTTGCCACTGCCTCTGCCTCCTCTTCCTGTTCTCAACGCCTAAGAAGTCCCCAACTAACCCATCCCTTGCCTTCTATCTCTAGGCGCACGCCTTCTTTTCGTCTCGTTTCGTTTCCAAACTCTATATCTCTGCACGCACAAAGGGCCGGAGCAAGAGTAGTTGGTGTTGTGGCGGCCGCTGCTGCTGATGGGAAGAGCAGTTCCAGTGCAATCCAAAAGGACAAGAATGGAAAAAAGGAAGAGGAGGAAGAAGAGACGATAGAGGGGGGGGGGGAATTGCCTTGGATTCAAGAGAAAGCTTTGGACCTGGTAGAATTCACAGGGTCTGTCACCCAAGCAATTCCAGGTCCCAGAGTGGGCCAGAGCTCCTTGCCTTGGATTCTCGCTCTTCCTCTCGCTTATGCTGGCATTACTTTCGTTATTGCCTTTGTTAAGACCGTCAAGAAGTTTGGGTCTCCCAGATACAAGCGCAAGAAACTGGTTGCTTCCTTTTTTTTTTCTTTTTTTTGCATTTTCCTAGCAATAATTCCTTATTTTACTACTTATGAGGTGCTTGTGATTATTCCAATTTTGACCATACTTATTTCATTTCAGGTCAACAAAAATGCTATGCTGTGCAAATCCATTGATGAATTGTTTCAGAAAGGAGGAGGAGGAGAAGTAGGAGCAGATGCATCCCAACAACATGCAGCTCTCGAAGGAATGGAGAAAAGGGTGTGACTCACATAACCCACAACTTAAAAGTTTTATTCATGGATCATACTTTAACTGCCCAAAAGTTTTACATTTGAAATGAGCTCAGGTTTTCATTGCATTTGCATTTGAAAGTGATATAGTTTCGTTGTTTAAAGCCACGGAAATGTCTCATCTTGAATTAACTCGGTCCCATTTAAAGGGTTTTTTTTTCTCCAATAGAATTTTTGTTCTAGCTAGAGGTCTGTCTGGTGACGGTTCATTCTTTATCCTCTACCATAATAATTTGGTGCATCTTCTCCACTATCATTTTGGTTTTGATGGCAATTGCTAATTCATATCCAGACAGGTTTTACCATGGTGGATATTGTGCGCAAGTACATTCGTTATGCTTTGAATGAGAAACCATTTAATCCGGAACTAGTTGCCAACTTAATCCAGCTCAGGAAAGCTTCGATGTTGGATGACTCCCAGGTTGCTGAACTTTTGAATGAGATCTCAAGACGAATTGTTCGGGAGAAAGGTAGTTCTTTATGGCATTACTTATTCATCCTGGAAATTCTTTAGGTCGAACATCGAATTATGACCCCTGTTCTCCTCTTGATTTGATTTGTAAGGATCTTCGAGTTCATTCAGTAGTTGCTCGCTTGAGGCTTGTTTGAGTATAAGGATGCAAAAACATGTTTAGCATGCTGAAATGTTAATTAGAGCTGTTCATGTTTCGACTTCTTTACTCTCGACAATTGGTTCTTGGTTCTTTTAATTTTTATTTGAGTGTGAGGGGGTTGTTGGAGTAGGGGGATGGGGGTGGGATTGTAATGTGTATGTTGTGTCCAAAGATATAGGTAGTTTTTACCAATTATCCTAAAAAGGAACGAAGAAAATGATAGTTAGGTTAAAAAGACCTAATTTTCAGCGCTCTGATTTTGTTTTCTGTGCTTTCAGGCCCAGTTGTCATGAATATGTCAGGGTATTCTGAAAAGGGATTTAAGAGAAAACTTGCAGTGCAGGCCCTTTTTGGCAAGGTCTTCTATTTGTCTGAGGTGAGCGGTTGAACAGTTAGCTGTTAATAGCTTTCGCTAGCTTATATTTTTATTTCAGATTTCACAGCTTTTTTTCCTTCTCCATCTTTACTGCTTTTTTGAATTATTGCATCTAATCTGCCTAACCTTTAGAAGTGATTCATGAGATCATGGAAATAACATAATTCATATTACCGTAGTGGCCTCAAGACATTCATTTGCTTGTAGCTCTTGGATTGTCAGCACTGATTAGTTCATTCCAACCCCCAATGAACTCCATCGGTTGCTTCAAGAGCTTTATTGTACTTGAAACTAAGAGATGGACTTGTTTTTATTTGGCTGCTATCTAAATTTATTGAACTGGTTGTGTTTTTGTTTTGCTTTTGGACCAGCTGCCAGAGTTCTGTTCAAGGGACAGCTCCTTAGTCGTGAAGGAAATATTTGGGGTTGCAGAGTATGCTTTTCATTCACGAACTTTTACTATCCATTTGATTATTTTGTAGAAAGTTGAAAATGATGGGAAGAGTTGTATTTGAGCATTTCCATTATCCATGGTCTGTTAACAAATGAACACTAACAACTTTTTTTCGTTCTTAACAGTGAAGATGCTGACAAACTTCGTTTGCACGCTCTTTCTGAAGCTGGTGATATGGATTCACTTGAGAAGATGGTTGATGGTTCAGATTCAGAAGATTCCAATGAGAGAACATCGAATGTTCCTTGATTTGCATTAGCAGACGTAGAGAGTTAGTTGCAGAGAGATGTAAAATTCTGGGGAGTGTAAGAGGGGATTTGCATTAGTTAAGTAGATGTAACCAAGATTGTCTGTGTATTAGTGGTTTTACTTGATGATCATGTAAACCAAATTTTGATGGCACATAAAATCCTTTTTTTCGTTGAAAGGTGCATTTGATATTGTGCAGGAGGTTGTTGTAGACAAAATTTTATGCGGTTGAAAGATGGATTGAGTATTGATTGATGAAATCTGAATCATTGTGATTCTGAATTCTGAACCTTAGTCATGGTTTGTTTTTGCAGGAGAACTGAGCAATTCCTCCATCTATGAGAAGCTATCTGTTTCTCCGACTTTGGTACAGGGCAATGGGCTGATTATCGTTGGTTTTCGTTTTTTTTTTTTTTTCCCAATGAAAAAGCCATTTGCAGTTACTAGAAGCCATAAGATGGGATCATTATGCTTACAATTCTGAGGAAAACGAGTGCAAGTTGGCAGAACAGGTAATGCTTCGCAGTTGAGAAAGCACGATGTGTCAGAAATCTTCTATCAAGGGAGAACACTCCGCCAACTGGTTATGCTGTGCATCCTTAGATCGCGCTTATCTTTTATTAGCTGTGTCTCTGCGGACAAGTGATGGAACGCCATTCTTCTTCTCTTCTTTTGGTTCATTAGAGGCTCTCGATGCCTGGAAATACTCAACTTAGTAATTCATTTCCTTTTTTCCATTTTATCCTTTCTATTCTGGCGAGAGCTAGTCGTCACAAGTGAATGACGGGGCGCGGCGCTGCTTGTTATTTTATATGCTAAGCCACTATCAGCAAATGAAAACCCGATCAAGAAAGGCTCGCCTGGTGGACGCTGATCAAGAATTAGGATGCCCCCCTCGTCCAGGCATTAACCTCACTAGAGGAATGCAGACCTGCCATTCCCCTATTAGAAGAACAAACACTACTTTATTTCCTAATCAGTTTCTACGGCCTCAAGCGTCAACTTAATTATTGGCGGATCATCCACCCATTTAACTACCTTCTACATCTTCAATCAACTCCCATTTAACTCTGCAAGTGGCCACATCGTCCTTTTATTAGTTTTACGTCTTCAACAAAATTGAATAGTCAAAGGAGGATTCTGCTTATATCCAAAATTGGCCGGAAGAGCCAGCGTGGAGAACAATACCAAATGCCGGGCATGAGCTTACGTTGTATTCTTTTGCCTTGCCTTCTTGCACATTACATGATAGTTGCGGTGTAAACGAATTAAAAAGCCTTACCTCGGTGGTGTAACTGTCTTTATTAGTGGTGAAGTCATTTAGTGTGGCGCGGTAACCAAAGGAATTGGGATGTCATTTCCGAATTCTGCCGGAAGATGCGTTATCGCTTCATCCAAATCATAATCTTGAGCATGTACTGCTCAACAAGAAGCAACGAGGTAGTCTTTATAAGAAAGTTGAAGGGCTCTGCTGCTTATTTTATATATGCTACCTGCCTAATCTAAACGGAGATAAGAGTACCACCTAACATGACTCAGGCAGGATAAATGACTCAGGCAAGATAAAAGGAAATAATCCAATTCTCCAATAACCGTCCACAAGAAGCACGAGCATAAGAGATACCATGCTAGCAATAAACTTCCATCTTGATGCCCTCTCTGGCCGTGTCTAAGGCACTTTGTTGCACATACCTGCTCATTTCACTATGCATATTTTAATAACAGAGGCAGCTCCGATGCGATGAAGTGCAACAACCGCATCACCAGGCTTGCACAACCCCCTCGCTGTTGCTGACTTGAGAGCAGCTTCCAAAATCATCTCTGTAGATTCTGCATCCGTGGCCTTGGCTGATCCTTCTGCTAAAAGGGGAATCAAGCCCCTATATATCAGACTATGCCTTGCAGGGGTCTCATCACTACATGCCCAGTCAAATGAATCGGTAGTCAGTACGGGAACAACCACGGAAAGGATTGGGACAGCTGGCCGGTACTTGGCAACCAATTTGGCTGTGGTCCCACCACGTGTCAACACCACAATGAGCTTTGCTTTGGCCTTGTTAGCAGTACGTACAGCCGAGGATGCGAGACTCTCCAATGGGCTCATAGGAAGTGGAATTGATCTTATCATATCCTTGAAGATGGCACCATAGTCAAGGGAGGATTCTGCTTCAATACAAATTCGACGCATTATCTTGACTGCAAGCTCTGGATAGGCCCCAGCTGCACTCTCTCCGCTGAGCATAACACAGTCAGTGCCATCGAGGACAGCGTTAGCAACATCAGTTGCTTCCGCACGGGTTGGCCTAGGAGACTTGATCATAGACTCGAGCATCTGAGTAGCAGTCACAACAGGCTTGCCAACAAGATTGCACTTGTATATCATCATCTTTTGTGCTAGGAAAATCTTCTCAACTGGAATCTCCAGTCCAAGATCACCACGAGCAACCATGAAGGAGTCAGTCTCACGCAAGATCTCATCGAAGTTAATTACTCCCTCCTGGTTCTCAACCTAACAAAACCAAAGGAATCAAATTATTTATTATTTGATTGAAATTTATACAAAAAAAAAAAAAAAAAACAAGAAGCATGATAAAGAAACGATTATATCAGCTAATATCCTGGACATGGAGATGCCGAGATGCAGTTGTGGGAATATAAGCTCGATGATGCCTCCCGCACATGCATGCGCTCTGTTATGAACTCAAACAGAATACAAAAGAGGGAATTCTACCTTTGACATTAACTGTATCTGCTTGGCATGGGGCCCAAGAACCTTACGCACGTTAACAAGATCGGAGCCCTTGCGTACAAAAGAAAGGGCAATCATATCAATGTTGTTGGGAACACCCCATTCCAAAATGTCTTCCTCATCCTTCTCTGTCAGTGTGGGAAGATCTACTACAACGCCAGGAAGATTAACATTTTTTCTCTCGCCAAGCACCGCAGTGTTCTCACAACGGCACCTGACAGTTCCAACCAGGGGATCACAAGATAAGACAGTGAGGGTGATGGTGCCATCTGCACACAATATGGTATTCCCAGGCTTGACATCCACAGGCAGTTTTTTGTAGCTCATGGAGATCGTGTCTGTGTCACCCTTGATGCTGTAATCAGTAGTGATGGTGATTTCCTGACCTTCCTTCAGCTGAATAGGTTTTCCATCTTTCAGGAAACCGGTACGAATCTCAGGTCCCTAAGACAAAAGGTTATGGAGGTACATAAACATGTGCTTGTGAGTACAAAGAAGAAGAAAGACAGGACAAATAAGTGCTCTGCTTAATTAGGTGCAAATGCTTCATTATCTGTCCAAAAAAAGGGACATGGATATCGATCTCATCAAGAGAGAAACTGATGTGATTGTAGATGCCTAATTGACAAGGAAAAATGCATCATCAACGGGAGATGGAAAAAAGAGCAGAGACCTTGGTATCGAGCATGACAGCAGAGAGGATGTTGGTGTTTTGCATAGCAATCCTGAGATTGTTCAAGGTCTCCTGGTGGTACTCGTGGGTGCCATGGGAGAAATTGAAGCGAGCAACGTTCATGCCAGCTCTGAGAAGCTTCTCGAGCATGGGTACGGATCGAGAAGCAGGTCCCAGAGTGCAAACGATCTTAGTCTTGGGGACACGCCCCTCTTCATCATCCAGGTGCTCCTTTAGGAGTCCTTCTATGTCTATGGTGGCCATTTGATTTTTATTTTTATTTCTGCCACAAAAACAAATTAATATTTGTATATTTCTATCATAAAAAAAGACATGTATCTGCCTATCTATCCATGTAAGCAAGTAGATCAATTATCATCCATTCATTCAGTGTTTGAAACCGGCAGATCCAACTGAAGAAGAAGAAGAAGAGAAGATTGATTGATAGATTGATTTAGCTTCAACAACTTACTGTAAGGGAACAAGAAGGAAATTAATTAATTATGAATATGAAATCAGAAGAAGAAGGAAAGGACAAGAAATGGCGGTAAGTCTACCCAATGCAAAGTGCTGGGGGTAGCTCCTGCTCCTGCTGCTGCCCCTGCCCGTTGGTAGATGCTGCTGCTGCCCGTTTCTTCTCCTGTCTCTGTCCCTCTCTCTCTAAATATATGTGTTAATATCTAAAACCCGAAACGGTGGTTGCTCCTGTCTCTCTCTAATCTCTATTAAATGACGCTTGTTGCTGCTTGTGCTTGCACTCGTGCTGCTGACGCAGAAAAGCACAACTAAGAGCTGTATTTTATGTGTTTTAAAAAAAAATTAAATTTTAAAAAACATTTATTAATTTTAAATTAATATATTTTTAAATTATTATAATGTGTTAATGTAACTTTTAAAAAATAAAAAAATTATTAATATATATTTTTTAAAAAAATTAATTATAATCACACTTTCAAATCAACTCTAAACTCTTAAAACATATGAAACACGAGAGATTTCAGTTGATTATAGAAAGACCATTGAACATTTAATTTAAATTAATTCTTCTTCTTCTTTATTTTTATCCAATGAAGTCATGCATATCAGCATATACCATTACCACGCAACGGAATATTCCACATTCCCCTTTTATTCCTTCCTCTTCATTTACTGAACTATTATTTTTCTTTTTTTTTCTTTTTTGTTGGTACATTTAAAAAAAAAAAAACCTACAGAACAGGTCTTCACCCCAGTCTAGTGCACGCAAGATGATGGATCAGCGATACATGAAATATTTTCGGACTCTAAAATTTTTTTATTGAAATAATATATCTCAGAGAATATTAAATAAGCTTAACTCACGGGTAACAATTGTTATCTACAATATTGGTAGTAAAATAGAATGATATAAAAAAAGGAAAAGGAGGAAAAAAACACGAAAAAAAAAAGAAAATTTTTTTACAGCCACATGAAAACTATAATAATAACAATATTAATATTATTAAAAAATTCTTAATAAAATAAATTTAATAATATTGAAAACATATCATAAATAATAAATAAATTAAATCAATGAGTCGTTCAAATATATCAAAATTTATTTTTTAAATAATTTATGTAATTTATTCTAGTTATCTTTGGTAATATTTTTTAATGTTATTGAATTTATTGAAGATTTTTTTAATAATATTATTAGATTTTAAATATATTTTTAAAATATTTGTTTTTTTTATTTGTAATTTGTAGAGAGAGATGAGAAAAAACAAAAAAGATAAATAAAGAAATCACCAACGTCATTGTTGGAGAGATTTTTACTAGACAAATTCAATGGCACAATGATTAGAGCAAACCACATCAGCCATTCAAAAAGAAGTGATTTCAAATATTTTTTGACAGCTCATGTACACTACAGTTATAATTGGTAACTTTCCTGGTGTTTATTATTATCTCCTCGAGAGCAAACATCCACGTGGTGGATTTTGATTTGGGTGAAGATATCAATAGGGGGTTTGTTTAGTAGCTTTTGTACCTGCGCTATGAAAAACATAATTAGATATTTAGGAATACATTAAACGTTTTATATTGCAATACTCATTAAAAAATTAAATTTAAAATATAATTCGTATGAAGTAATTTTTATATGTTTTTTAACTGGTTTTTATAAAATTTTATTTATTTTTATATTTTAAGTATTTTTAAAAAGTTTAATTTTTTTTATTTTTTTCTTTACTTCAGATTAATTTATTTTTTATATTTTCAAATTATTTTAATATGCTGTATCAAAAATAATTTTTTTTAAAAATATTTTAATATATTTCTAAGCAACAATACTTTTAAAAAGTAAATACAATTAAATATTTTATATATTTTTTTGTTGCACATAAACTTTAATCACAATTTTTATCAAACACATATCTAAATTCAATTAACCACACTAAATTATATTTTTTTCAAACTCATTTTTCAACATTATAATTATAAAAATTATTTAAAAAATAAACACACTTTGAATATATCAAAATCAAAATGAGAATGGGTTTTGGCATTCATTAGTTACTTGGTTCTCAAGGAGTGTGGCCTTCAGATGAAAAATTTGAAATCTATACAGTAGATTTCAAGTTCAAGTCAAGATATATATTTTTTATAAAAACTTAAAATAACCAAAGTTTTATTTATTTATTTGAACTCACAAAAAATATTTTAAAATAAAATTTTACTTATTTAATTAGACCCACAAAATACTAAAGTTTTCTTAAATCTAAAAAAAAAATCATTTATTACTTGTCTTTTTGGTAACTCGTAAAGCTCCCTTGTGTTCACACTTTATGATAACCGGCTACGCCACTACCCATCTCTCTATTGAGAGAAACCTGGCCCAAAGACAAATCGCACCTATAAATCTCTCTCGCATGGGCCTGACTATTAACTCAACAATGCTTATTCTCTAGAAACTGGTTGATACACAAAAAGATTGCATTATTATATTATAATATTGGTTCTTTTTTAAAATAATTTTTGTTTAACAATATATTAAAATAAATTTTTTATTATTTTTAAAAATTTATTTTTGAGTGAGCTTTTAATCTGAAAATACAAAAAATAAAAATAAAAATTATTTTAAAGTAAAAAAAATAAAAATTATTTTTTTTCAAAAACAGAAAACCCGAGAGAAGATTTCGTTTCCAGTTCTGAACAAAATCTCTCGAAATCCATTTTTTCCTCACATCAAACTATCACTCCAGCAGCGCTGAGCGCTTTTTGTCGGGTAAAAAAAAAGGAGGAAGAAGAAGAAAAGAGGGTCCCAAACAGCAGCATCAGTGAAAAAACAATATGACTATTAGCAGCTAAGAAAGCAGTGTAACACTTGTGCAAGAAGTCTTGTGGATCTAAGAACTAACACAAAAAGTTCTTTGTCTGAGATATTACAGTGTGATAAGCAGGTTAACTTCAGTTGGTCATTTTTTATACACGTTTTGGTGGAATGTAGGGCACACGCTCATCTTCACATAAATTCTGCAAGGAGGCCAGCATAAGGGTTAGTCCAGATGGAGCGGAATATAAAAATCAGATATAAACAAATCACTGGGTGCAGCAGACACCCACTAGCGCAGGTAACGATTTTACAGTGGTGCTACATTCCAGTCTTGATGTGCACATTGTGCAAGAAGAGCCATAGCATTCCAGCTAAAAAGAGGAAAAGAATTCAAAGATAGAAGTTTCTGTGGTAAATTCTCTTCTTCAGCTATAGAGTATTGGCGGCACTAAAGGTGAATCTTTGACCTATATCTCAGCTTAACTCACAAAAATCCTATGACCGATCCAATGGATATAGTGAAAAGTCTATTTTTTCGTTCATAATCCCAGATGGGGAATGAATGCATCATCAGCTTCTAACTTCAGGTAGCACGAGAAACAAAAATACTGCCAGATACAACTTTCAACTAAGAAAATGAGGAGGAAAGAATGAAAGTTCAGCTGCTCATTGTCTGGGAAAATACAATTAAACATGCACCAGATGGCATGACTAGTAAAATATAGGATTAAATGGTGCAAGCAGCATGCTTTCAAATTTGCACAAAGCTTAGCCATGATAGAGCATACACTAAACACTTTTACAAATTTCAACTTCCAAACATATATAAAACATGAACTCCCAAACATGTGTACAATGTGAGAGGTCTCAATGAAGTTTTGCACATTCCAGCAACTAAGAGTGGCGAGTGGTAATATTTCACACTGACATAAAACACTTTTTATATCTAACATAGCATCAACACAGAAATTTTCCACAAACAGCCAATGTGGGTGGATAAATTGAGCATGTCATTAGCATAAAAATGCAGCACGAAGTTTATAGTACTTTATCTTAACTGGAAACAGTTACTGCTGGTTAACTAAGATGCAAAAGTGGTGTATATTTATTAAGCTTAAACAAAGCATCTATAATGTGCTTGGTATGATGAATTATACCTGTAAGTCCTCTGGAAGTGCCTCTGAAACAGCAAGTGTATAACAACCAGGTACAAATCTTCCTGAAACAGGTTTAAAAGAATCAAGCAAAAAGAACCAATTTTCTAATAACATATTCAAATCTAGAACAGTAGATGGACAAAAATCTTTACAAAGAAAAAAAGAACCTACAGAATCTAAGAAGGAGAAATATATTGAGGTACTAAAGTATCAATGACAATTTTGCGTGTCAAACCATCCCTTGTAAAGAACAAGAATTGCGTGCATGGACATGCTTCTACATCTAGATACCTGATCAGTCTAATCCTAGTAATGGAATGACCCCAGAATGTCCATGGTGATGAGGGAAGATCAATTAGGAGATTATAGTTCTGGCTCAGAGGCATTATGCATTGCACGCAACGATTGTCTTCCTTTCACGGGCAAGCCACGATTTGACTGCCATCCCCACCCTAAAGGAAATCAATTGGACTATAGTAGTATCAACTGAACAATGTTCAGAATATCAAAATTCCCAAAATCCATCACTTTATGAATATGCAGAACCTGTGGCACCACTAAAGACACTTCAACTAATAGTTTATCTGTGCTGCACCTTGCCACAAGTGGTGTTTGATAAGGAGCTTTAACCATCCTAACAACTCTCAAACCACACCAACTGAATTTCCCATCATTAAATAAAAAAAGCTTCACCCCACACTCAATATGTGTTGGAATCAACGTGTGAATACCATAGGAAAGGAGCATCATGAAAACTTACGCCTAAAGAAAAGATTTCTTGTGATAATTATTCAAATGAGTTAGTGAATCAGATAGTGACTGAAGAGAGAATCACCCTCGAATCTCCTTGCATGGTTTTAACTTAATACCATCTAAGCAACTAACTTTATAAAATCTACGCAAGTCTGGAAGAATACTACTTGGCCTCAATCCTATAACTATTCAGAATTATGTCCTTGGAAGGTTGGACACAACTCCGAAAATTCACATAAGCTAACACAACAAACAAGTAAAAAAAGAAAAGACAAGAAAAAACTGGGGATCGGAAAGTATCTGAAAGCAGAAACAAAAAGGAAGAAAGAGAGTCGGAGATTATTGTTTAACATACCAATTCTCAACCAGCGAGCAGCCCAGCTTCTACTCGGATCCATAACAGAAATTATCCTGCAATAACGTTAGAAAAAGTAAGGTATGAAATAGGATGAGAAGAGAAGAAATTAAAAAAATAGAGAAAAATAATTACTGGAAGAAGGAATTGTTGTTGAGATAATAGAAAAGGAAGAGGAAGGAGGATGATTAGCCTACCCGGTAAAGTTAGGAGTTGTGCAATCAACGACACGCTCATGATCTTCGTCCATCTTAAAAAAGGGACAATTCTCGCATCCCGACTCTCGGAACTGCACATTTTTATTATTAATATTTCACCGATAAATAATAAGTCCAAAACCCTAATGAGCAACAATCTGTACAAAGAATTAGAACAGCGAAAAACAAGAAGAGAACCTGGTCGTAAGTTTTGACAAGGCGGCAACGAAGACAAGCTCTGAGCTCATGTCCAAAGCTCGTCGGGATTTGGGCTGCTGCACTTCCCATTCTATTCTTCTGTGAGTTGTGACTAGAGAGGGGAGAAGGACGGAAAAAAGAAAAGAAATAAAAAAACAGTTGCGGGGATAAGAAGACGAAACATGTCGTCCATCTAAACGCAAAGGACACGTCGTCCATCTTCTAAAGCCTGCGTACCTATGCATTTACTGCTCTTTGATTCATTTTGGATCTGCAATTCAATTGGCCTGGATTTGGAAGCCCGCTTCAGCATTGACTGGTGCCAACCCACAAGCCACATGGGATCCGCTGATAATCAAAGCGTGCGAGTCCTTTGGTGGGGATGCAAAAGTAAGGGTTCTTTTGCAAGGAAATAAATATGACAGTGGATTTTTGCAAATAAAAAAATAAGGATGATTATGGATATTCACACATAGATTTTTATTTTATTAATAGTCATACTCTATCTATCAAGTTTTATCTGATTCAGATATTCATTATCTATTAAATAATATTAATAATTTGAAATGAATTAAAATTATAATATATATTTGAAGTATATATACAAATATGAAATCGCTGGATTATAAATA
Source organism: Populus euphratica (assembly GCF_000495115.2). NCBI lineage: Eukaryota > Viridiplantae > Streptophyta > Magnoliopsida > Malpighiales > Salicaceae > Populus > Populus euphratica. The sequence goes on from NW_011500005.1 coordinate 555,169, forward strand.
ATATACAATCATACATTCCATGTCAATATTAGAGCATGTGTAAATTACATTAAGTTCTAAGAAATATAAATATTCTACGTGTATCTCAGGATGAATTTGGAATAAAAAATTACTACCTAGTCTTGAATAAAAAAAATCTTAAATATTAGATTAGTGCAAAAAAAAAAACTACTCTCTGGTAAGGTTTTTTTAATTTTTATTATCATAGATTAGTGCTCAGGGGTGTTATTATAAATTTATAATTATACATTATAAATATTAGCAAATGGGTGGCTTTCAAACCGTTAAAACGACATATATGAAGCTATCCAGCTACCAAATGTTGCCTCCTGAGAGATCATAACACTTTATACATGATGATATGACGTGTTTTTTAAAATTCGCAGCAATTTGTTGCCAGTGATTTTATTTTATTTTTCTTTTATCTCTTCTACTCAAATCTTGCACCGGCCCTTACGAAATTTAAAGACAACCTCTTTTATTACTATTTTTTATTTTATAACAAGCTATAAAATTATAGATTCTTTTTAATTTCATCTCTTTGTTATTTTTTAAATCCTTTTATTTTTTTAAAAAAATCTATAAATAATATATCAAATTACAAATACTTTTTAATTTTATCCCCTATATTTTTTTTAATTTTTCTAATATAATCCTTATTATTTTAGTTGTTGCTTATGTTGATTGAGATCGTTGTTGTTTTCAAAATTCATCATTTTTAGGTTGTCTTCACTATTTTTTTTTGTTTTTATCTTTATTTGTTGTCTTTTTTTTTTCTTTTTTTTCTTTACACTTTTTTCTTAAAAAAATAATTATACAGATATTAAAGATTTAGTATTTTATCATAGTAGTTATATTATTGTCCTATTTTTCTAAAACATTTAAAACTAATTTGAGATTTTACATGTTTTTATGTTTTTATTGATACATATAATATTCAATATTCGTATGTTTTATTAAATTTAAATACTAACTTTTTGTTCATAGCTATATTCTTGATGCTATGTCAAAAAAAATGTTAATAATACCTACATATTAATTATTTTACATTAAAAAATTACTTTGCCTTCCACTAATGGCTTGAAATGACACACTGACAATTTTTTTCATTTAATAGCAGTGATAATTCTTGATTTATTGAATTATATGTATGTATATATATAATTTTTAATTCATAATAAAAAATTATTATAAAAAACATTTAAAAAGTTTACATGTTTATTTTATTTTTTTACAAAATAAAATTATATTATTTGGAACCGATTCAAATAATTAGTCTATACTGTAATACAATAAGAAACATGGCTACAAAGATGGACAGGGGGGAGGGAGGGGGTGTCATCCATCCATTCATATTTGGTGCATTCAAGGTATCTCAACAGGATGTGCCGGATGGAAAGCCGCAGGTAAAAATTCATGGGGAAAAGCTATATTGACGAGCGTGCTATGCCGTGAATTATTAATTTTTTACATAAAAAAAAATATGGAGAAAAGCAAATATTTAAGACCTTTAGACTATAATATCTATAATATCTGATTTAAGAGTTTAGATTTGGGTATGACTTTAGACATGATTACAATGTTATTTTCAAGAGTTTTATATCAATCCAACTATCAAACCCTAGAATCTTATTCTAGGCTTCGCGAGGTTGCAAAATTGAAGCGACTTCAATTTAGTGTTTTTTTCTGGTCCCAGATTGCTTAGGCATAAAAGTAGATATTATATCTAAGTTAATAACAACAATAATAATAATTGATTTTCTATTTTAAATTATTTTTTTTTTGTGATGTTTTTTTTTTGAAGTTTAATAATATTAATAATAATATTAAACTTATCTAATCCAAGTTTTTATAGTTTCTAATCTTTTCAAATAAATTGATGGTTTTTCTTTGACATTAATAATATATATTTTTTAAAATTTATCAATGATAATGACAATAACAATAACATTGATAATAATAATAATAAAAAATTATATGTACAAGTTCTTATAGTTTTTAACCTCTTTGAATTAAATTTATATTTTTTTAATATTAACAATATTTTATTTCTAATTTATTAATGATCTAATAATTATAATAATTTTTAAGTTTATCCTTTAAATCAAATCATATCTCAAATAGATGTGTTAAATGCAAAGCCACAGGTAAAAATTAACATGAAAAACCTATATCAACGAGTTAAAATAGCATTTTATAGTTAAGTTGTATGTGTCATGCTGTGAATTATTATTTTTTTACATGAGAATATAAAAAAAAAACAATAATTTAAAAACCTTTGATATGACTATAATGTTTGACCTAAGAGCCTAGATTTAGATTTAGCTGCAGCGCTGTATCTAAGAGTTTTGGATCAGTTTACAAGGCCAACTCTAAGAGTTGTGGATTAGCTGTACCATTTGATCGCAAGATCTTGTATTAGGCCTGATTGTAAGATCAAAATAACTTGAATTTAGCATTCCTTTTTAATGTTAAGCTGCTTATGTGTGAAACGGGACAATAAAATTAATAACAAAAAAAATAACAATAATAATAATATCAAAATTAATAACGAAAATAACAACAACAATAATAATCTTTTTTTTTTGCGATACTAATAATATTTGTTTTTTGAAATTTAATCATATTAATGAATATAATAATATTAAACTTGTTTGACTCAATTTTTATAGTTTTCAATCCCTTCAAATAAAATTAATGGTTTTTCTTTGACAATAACACACACACACACATTAAATTTATTAATGATAATGACAACAATAAACTTGTCTGACTTGAGTTTTTATAGTTTTTAATATTTTCAAAATAAATTTATGGTTTTTCTTCGATACCAATAATATTTTATTTCAAATTTATTAATGATCTTAATAAAAATAAAAATAATTTTTTTTAATTTTACCCTTTAAAACAAATCTATAGTTATTTTCAATATTAATAATATTTTTTTTCAAATCTATTAATTGTTGTATTAATTATAATAATAATATTTAACTTATTTGACTCGAATTTAAGTGGATACGACTGCAACACTATCCTTGAGAGTCTTGAATCCAGTTACAACGATACGTGTAAGAGCACTGGACTTCTTTTAAATGCTGGACCCACAAAACTCTGAGTCTGGCTATAACAATAAACCCAGGATCCTTAAATCTAGACGCTGAATCCAAGAACTGTGGATCTGAACATTGAATCCTAGAGTCTTGAATCCTGACATCGAATCCAAAAGCTTTGACCTTGATTGAGTTGCAAGACCTATGTAACTTAGACTTGATGTCCCTGCTAGGGCCAAGTAACTTGAATCAGGCATCCCCTTTTCAATCCCAAGTTCTAGAAGGAGATAATTGACTTAAGTTAATAGCGGAAACAACAACAACAACAATATATTTTACTTTTCAAATCAAATTTATGTTTTTTTTTTTATGATGAAATATTTTTTTTATATTTCATACTATTAACATATATAATAATATTTATAATATTAATAATAACATTGAACCTATCTGGTTCAAGTTTTTATAATTTTTAATCTCTCTAAATAATTTTTATGCTTTTTCTTTGTTAGTAATATTTTTTTTAAAATTTATTAGTGAGAATGACAACATCATCAACAACAATAATAATATAAAATTCATCCGACCCAAATTCTTATGGTTTTTAATTTATTCAAATTAAATCTACAGTTTTATGCACTTTTAAGTACTAATCACAACACTATCCTTGAGAGTCTTGAATCTAGTTACAACGATATGTGTAAGAGCACTGGACTTCTTTTAAATGCTGGACCCACAAAACTCTGAGTTTGGCTATAACAATAAACCCAGGATCCTTAAATCTAGACGCTGAATCCAAGAACTGTGGATCTGAACATTGAATCCTAGAATCTTGAATCCTGACATCGAATCCAAAAGCTTTGACCTTGATTGAGTTGCAAGACCTATGTAACTTAGACTTGATGTCCCTGCTAGGGCCAAGTAACTTGAATCAGGCATCCCCTTTTCAATCCCAAGTTCTAGAAGGGGATAATTGACTTAAGTTAATAGCGGAAACAACAACAACAACAATATATTTTACTTTTCAAATCAAATCTATGTTTTTTTTTTATGGTGAAATATTTTTTTTTATATTTCATACCATTAACATATATAATAATATTTATAATATTAATAATAACATTGAACCTATCTAGTTCAAGTTTTTATAATTTTTAATCTCTCTAAATAAATTTTATGCTTTTTCTTTGTTAGTAATATTTTTTTTCAAATTTATTAGTGAGAATGACAACATCATCAACAACAATAATAATATGAAATTCATCCGACCCAAATTCTTATAGTTTTTAATTTATTCAAATAAATTTTATTGTTTTTCCCTAACAGTAATAATATTTTTTTCAAATTTATCAACAACAACAACAACAATTTTTATTTTTATCATTCAAATTAAATCTATAGTTGTTTTTTAATATTAATAATATATATTTTTAAAATTTATTAATTATTATATTAATAATATTAATTATAATAAAAATAATAATATTTACAACACCAATAAAAATATTTTTAATATTAATATTATCCATACCCATCTGTGCTGGGCTTGCTGGGAGCCAGAACCAACTAATCTCAAACGCTAAATTCTTAATCTAAAACAATTAAAATCTAAAATAAACAATTCAGCCTCACTTGAATCCAATAAAATTTAAAATAAACAATTCCAACCACTTATACCAACCCAACACAAGACAACTGCACCTGTACAGAATGAAGAAAAACACCAATGAAACCATTGCCACCCAGTGGAAAATCAATTAAAACCAGGAGCTATCATGCAACCAGGTAGATCATAGTAAGCCTTAAATCTAACTACCAACCCCACAATGAATAAATCAGGATTATAATATGCCACTAAAAACTTATTTGATAATAAACAATTCAACAACCCACAACATCTCATGCATCCACGGCATTAGCCTAGCGGTGGCAGGAGTATTTGCTCCTTCCACTTCCACAGGTTCGATCCTTGAAGTTGCATGCTTGTCAGCCCCGCGCTGCCTTACCTGCTTGCTGGGTTTGTAAGGTATTTAGTGGGCCATGGGGATTAGTCGTGGTGCGCGCAAGCTGGCCCGGGATAATAAACAATTCAACAACCCACAACACCTCATGCATACCGTGAAAACATAACAAAAAAAATTACTCATAACTTATTGTGAGAAACAAACAATTTCTCTTTGATAAACATTATTTCTGATAAACATTCCTTAAATTCTTAATAAAAACATTCATAATTCATTCAGTAAAATATTGATTTTTTTTTCTTGTTATAATATGCTATAGAATTATATTAAAAGTTTGTTTAATATATTTTATGAATAGAAAATTGATAGAAATTGTATTAATTAATTGTAATCAATAAATAATTTTATTAATATAAAATATAATTAACTCTCTAAAATACACATAAAAAAAACTATATTTACTCTATTAAAAAAATCATAATACCACGTGGTTCTCGCATCTACCCTCGCAGATGCCCTTACCCATTACGCTTTAGTCTATCCTGTCACTGGCGACAGACAGACTAGTAGTAGACTATTGATCACCTGCTTGGCTTGCTACTCTCTCTTTCGACCGTACCCACGTTCCCTGCCAAGAGCAGTAAAGCAGCTCATATATATAATACCAGTGAAGATGATGGAGAACTGTGCTAATGGTAGTAGTAATTGTTTACTAGCACTGTGTCTCCTGTTTCTCATCTCCTCTTCTTCATCATCATCCATCAGGGGTAGCCCCGGCGTAACCAGTGTTGATTCGGTTTCAAGAGTAGAAAAAAACAGACTTCCGTCAAACTGGGATAGTAGTAGAAGAAATCTGCTTGCAAATGGTCTTGCCGCCACTCCTCCCATGGGGTACGCATCTGCTTCCTACTACTTCACTCCCCTATTATACCTGTTTACTTGTGTCCTGATCAACCTGTCTCTCTTGCTTCTCTCTCTCTCTTTTTTTTTTTGTAATCTTTCAGTAATTGATTGGGCTTCTGAGGTTGACAGCGCATTTGAAAAGTATCAGGATATATACATAGATATCTATTAATGTATAATTGAATTGATTTCCCCCAATCTATTAGTCTTCGAGTATTTCGGCACTTACTTCATCCTTCAAATCGTTGGCTGAACACTAGTCTCATCATCATGTATCACTTTCACTCCATCAAACAACTACTCGTACCATGATCAGGCCCCTACCCAAAGAAAGAAAAAAAAAATACTACTGCCTAATAATTGGTAACCGATTTGGATTTTCTTGTCAAAGCACTTTTTTTTTTTGTTTTTTACAAGTTTCTTTTTGTCGCTGAATTATAGTTATAGGCCTCTCTGTGCGTGCTTGATAATGCTGTTCGAGTTGCAATTAAATCGAAGAATATGAAATCAATGCTTTTCGCATTTCTAAGAGCACTTGGCCACCATACCAAGTTGCCAATTCTACTAATTGATAATTAGCTATGCTGATATGGTAGTAGTTATTGGTTACCATATAGTTGGTATTTTAATTTTAATTTGGTGTCCTTGGTGATTTTCCACACTCATTTATTGGTTCTCGTCTTGATGTAGATGGAATAGTTGGAATCACTTCAATTGCAAAATTGATGAGAAAATTATCAAAGCGACTGGTGAGGGTGACTTCTTTTGTTCTTCATCTAAATCTAACTGTGCAATATGTTTTTACTTGGTCCACAAAAGTGATTTTGTCCAAATTATCATAAGCTTATACTACTTTATAATGCACCGTGCAATACCTAAAGTCTCCGGAGTCGCTTCCGTGATAACCATATATATACTATCTTGCTTATTTTGTTGACGTTGCAGCTGATTTCCTGGTTTCCACCGGCCTGTCTAAACTTGGCTACACATATGTTAACATTGGTACGTGTGTGTTTCAATTACCTTCTTTCTTTCCGTGATCTTTGTCTTTCATGCCTTGCTTGATGTAATAAACCAACTAACGAGATGATGCATTTATGTTAGACGATTGTTGGGCTGAAATGGCTCGTGATGGCAAGGTATATAAGCATTTGTTTCATCTCTTCTTTTATTTTCATTTTTCTTCAATATAAAAGCTTTTTGCTTGTGAAATATTATAATTAAAAGCATTTATTTTCAACTTGTTCAAGAGTTGTACTGGCTCTAAAGTGTACTGAGTTTTGAGTTTCAGGGTAATCTAGTGCCTAAGAAATCAACATTTCCTTCTGGTATTAAAGCCCTGGCAGACTATGTTCACAGCAAAGGTCTTAAATTAGGAATTTACTCAGATGCAGGGTAATGCCTTTCTACCCTGTCCGCTCTAAACAAAAATATATGACATACTCAGAAATAGTATCTTGGTAGATGAATTAGTCCACCACATATCTTGCAGGTATTTTACTTGCAGCAAAACCATGCCCGGCTCACTTGGTTACGAGGAACAAGATGCCCAGAGTTTTGCTTCATGGGTAAAAAACTAGAGAACCCTTTTCTTTTCTTTATGTTTAGGAAATCCAACTAAATCTTACACATCTGAAAGACGATCCTATTTGAATCAATTCACTTTGTTTGCAGGGTATTGACTATTTGAAATACGATAACTGTAACAATGATGGTACAAAGCCAACTGTTAGGTGATCCGATCATGTCTTTAGTTACATTACATGGTTAATTGCATTGTTCTTCTGTTGTTTGCTGTTAAATTAACACTTCAGGCTTCCACGTGACAAAAATCTTAATTTCATCTTTGCAGGTACCCTGTAATGACCCGCGCTTTGATGAAAACTGGCCACCCTATATTTTTCTCACTTTGTGAATGGTAACCTGATATATCATGAATATGGATTTCATAGCTCATTGTGCAATTTTCACATTTGTCTTGGTTTGACGTCTTTTTTTCCTTGTTTGTCAGGGGAGACATGCATCCTGCAACGTGGGGTGCTAAGGTAGGAAATAGCTGGAGGACAACTAATGATATTTCTGATACATGGGACAGGTAAATCGTACTTGAATTAAGTTTGTCTTTGGTTTGTAAGGTCCTGGTGTATAAATACTAGACAAAAACTCTTTGCTCATTGGCAGTATGGTTTCGAGAGCAGACATGAATGAGGTCTATGCAGAGCTTGCAAGGCCTGGTGGTTGGAATGGTTTGTATTTTCTGCTAGTGAGGAAATGTTTTACAAGCTGAGACATGTTTTAGCAAATTTTGCTTATCTTTGTTTGAGGTCTGTTTTCTCTTTTTTAACACAGATCCTGACATGCTTGAGGTGGGGAATGGAGGGATGACAAAAGATGAGTACACAGTGCACTTCAGTATTTGGGCCATTTCAAAGGTATTCTAGGCAACGTCTTCCTTTCAATGTCCTGCTTTACGTGAGCCAATATTCTGGGAGAACTGTTTCAGTGAATTTTAGTTGTATACAGGCTCCCCTTCTTCTTGGTTGTGATGTGAGGAACATGACGAAAGAGACAATGGATATCATTGCCAATAAGGAGGTTATTGCTGTTAATCAAGGTAATCATATTGTCCTCTGCATTTACATGTTCATCTTACACGTCCATGCCTGCATGAATTAAATCCTTGGTTCACTAAATGGCGGTTCCTCTTGACCATTTATGATAAAGATCCGCTTGGGGTACAAGCTAAGAAGGTTAGGATGGAAGGTGATCTTGAGGTAAACTTATTGGTCCATATTAGTTATACCATGTTTTACTTAGTGTAGAAACGTTGAGCATAATCTTAGTTACTCCATTTTTTTTTTGTCTCATCAGATCTGGGCAGGGCCTCTCGCGGGCTATAGGGTAGCTGTTCTACTAGTTAACCGAGGCCCCTGGCGTAATTCTATTTCCGCCCAGTGGGATGACATTGGAATTCCTCTCAACAGTATCGTCAAAGCAAGAGATCTCTGGGAGGTATTTAGATAGTAATTTTAACTGTATGTTTCGTCATGTTAATGCCTTGGTTCTGTTGGGTACTAGTGTTTTGTGTTGGGTTAATGGAACTCGTTGAACATTCTGTCTTTCAGGATCTCTAATATTTGGGTATCTCTTATGCAGCACAAGACCTTGAAAACTCATTTTGTAGGGAATCTGACAGCCACCGTGGCTTCTCATGCATGCAAGATGTACATCTTGAAGCCCATTTCATAGAGTGCAGCCTAGCAGCATCTTTGGCACTGGAATTTCTATGGTGCAATCGGTTTAATTCTATTTTTTGGGTGCACAACAGGGGACTAACCCTCATTTCCAAAAACTATGTTCGCTTCTCCTAATCAAAGAGACATCTTTGGTTTTTCAATGAAATAATAATTTTTTGTCAATTATAAGTTATATTGCATTGAGGATCTCTAGATTATTAATTTTGTTCACCCCTTGATACGGACTCCTATCTGAGAAGCTCATAGCCATGAGAGTACTTTGCTGCTGGCCTTCGCTAAGGGCAGAACATCTTTCCCATGTCATTTTGAAAAGAATAGAAAGCTTAGGCCTGTAACTATGCAGGAATTGAGGATATCGATACGTTTCTCAATCATTGTGCAGCAGCAGGCCTCGAAGGATTAATCAAAGCCAAGTTTCCAAAAAGATCCCTTCTACTGTAGTTTTGTTTCTCAAAAAATGTGGAAATATGCACAACTGTTGGGAAATTCCATCCTAGACATATCAGAGCGCTTGAAGTTAACATTTTTTTTATGTGGGATGTTTGGGCCAGCTTATGTATATTATGATTAATTTTCATGGTCTATTAAATATCTTGTATCATGAAAATAACAGATCATGCATAGTTAACATTTTTTATTTGAACGAATAAGTATATTAATTTCAAAACATCATTCTTAAATCCAAGGATTCTCTTGACAATGGCTGGTGGAAGAGTGCCCTATTTCTAATGGGCTAATAATAACTGGGTCCAATACAAAACTAGGCTGGGTCCATTATAATGGAAGGAAATAAAATAACATTACCGATGAAGATAAAGAATGCTTTGTTTCTATTATAGAGGAGTGGAACGGCGGTGGAGTCCGAGGAAGAGAGATAAATGCCCGTGTCTTTGTTGCAGATGCCGGGTATGGGTTTGGGATTGGGTTTGAGGTGGGGATGGGGATGGGGATCGCGCCCACATAACAATAACAACAATTGCGATACAACTACCGCTATAAAGAAGAAGAATTTACTGGTTGTCGCTTCTTCGGATGATGGAATTGGAGAAAAGAAGACAAAAAGAGATGATAACGGCGGTTCTTTGGTGTTCTCCGGAACCACAGCGAGAGGACGAAGATTGCTCAAAGTTCGTGAAGATAAAAGGAAACGCGAATACGATCGCCTTCACAACTATCCTGCATGGGCCAAGTAATTAAGTCTCCCCCCCCCCTCTCAATTAAATTATTATATTACTGATCCATCGCTGGCTACAACATTGCAGAGTTCTTGAAGATGCTTGCAAAAGTGACGAGGAACTCCGTGCCCTTCTTGGTGACAGCATAGGCAACCCGGACCTGATGAGGCAAAGAGTGGAAGACAGAGTGAGGAAGAAAGGCCGCAATAACTTCCACAAGTCTAAAACGGGTTCTGTAGTTTCCTTCAAAGTCAGCTTCCGAGACTTCAACCCTATTGATTCCTACATTTGGTTTGAGTTTTACGGCTCTCCTTCTGATCAGGATGTTGATATTATTGGCACTGTCAGTACTTATTGCTAACCTTCTAATTCTAATCTATAATTTATTTACGTTTAATGAAATATGATCAATTTACATGCGTCCTGGCAGGTCATTCAATCTTGGTATCTAATGGGACGTTTGGGTGCTTTCAATTCTTCCAATTTGCAGGTATGCTATTTGCTGCTTAACGATTAATACATCTTCCGTGGATCTATTTTTGTTTCATCTCATCTCATCTCATGCGTGTCCTTGTTATCAAACTTTGTGTTTCTCTTATAGTAATATAACCTTGTCCTTCCTGTTATCTTGTCTTGGCATCTACTTGTTGCTTTTACATGTTTTTAACTCTGCTTGAACTGCAATATTCTTAAGTTATGTCATTTTATTCACGCTTAATGAGCATATTGCAAGATTTTTCACCTATCGATTATTGATTTATGGTCGCAGAAGTGATACTGTGATTGGATTAACTGTTGTTTTGAGATGCAATTTCTACTTCCCTACTCCCACTTTATCAGATGGATGCAATTAGATAAATGGATAGATTTCTTCTCTGGTTTCTTTCTCAGCCTTAAATGAAATTCAAATATGTTACTATCCACATTGTTGGCAGTTGGCAAATTCATCAATGGAGTATGATCCACTCTATGATGCAGATAAGGGCTTCAAAGTGATGCCATCATCATTTCATGATATCAGTGATGTTGAGTTTCAGGATAACTGGGGCCGTGTTTGGTACGACTTCTTTGCCTTTTCTGACAGCGATCATACCATATTCCTTACATAACTGTTACATGCAGAAGATATCTGAAATTTCAAATGCGTTGTAACAGGGTAGATCTTGGTACGTCAGATTTTTTTGCCATCGACGTGCTCCTCAACTGCTTAACTGTATTGAGTTCAGAGTAAGACCGAACATGATGTCTAGTTTACTCGAAATCACCTTGTTCACCAATTCAAACTTCTAACTGGCTTGCTTCCTTTTGTCTTTCCTTTATGGCAGATATTTAGGTATTCAACAAGTAGTTTTCGGGGGTCGCCGAATAGGTGATTGGGAAGAAGGGATGACAAACCCAGAATATGGATACAAGTACTTCAAAGTCTAAAAGCAAACCTTGTTCAAGTCTTTCCCTTGCACACGCAGTTTTCTTTCGCTTACCAGAAAGTCATCATCTAGCATGGCATGAGAGATCATAAGATGAATATAAAGTATGATGGTGGAATTCAAGTTCAAGTTGCAGTTGAAAGATCTCTTAGAAACTGTGAATGAATCTTCTTTTTCTAGATAGTGATCTCAGCTTGTCGGTGTTGTCACCATTTCCATGCTCCAAGACCACATCACCTTTAGAAGATCTTTCCAGTTTCCATGGGGAACTGGTAAGGGAACCTTTAATAGCCCGAAAAATGTGACGGGATGGATCTCTTTGACATTTAGTTTCAGTTGGTGCTGCGCATAGAGAGACATGAAAGCACATGTTTCAAATTGAATTGTGAATTATGACTCGTTGTTTTTAAAAATAGTTTAAATGAGAAGAATGACTAACTTCCATCCTACAAGGTAGAAAATTATATGATTAAGCATGCTAACTATTCAAGTAACTTTGCGTTATGGGTATCTGGGACTTGCTTCCTATTTAGATATGTTAGCGTTGTGGTTTTTTTTTAAATTATTATTGTGATAAAATATTGTTCCTGTAAGTTCCTTACAACCCGACATGTACATATTTTCTCATTTGACCTTCTAAAATTTGGCATAAATGAAAACAGACCTGAGAAAGTGAATTTACTGTGTGGTTTGAAAGCATTTGTCAGAGAGGAGCGTTTTGCCCTTTTTTATCCTCGCTTTTAGCCAATTTGCTATAAGGCAAAATCTAAAATAGCTTAGGAATATGTTGGATAATTAGTTAATTAATTAGTTTTAATAGTTTCATTTATATTTTTTTAATTAAGATGTTTAATAGGTATGTGGTAAGTTAAGGTAGCTTGTGACTAGTATTTTTATAAGGTTTTTTTTTTTTTTTAACGAAGATAGAGATTCTTTAGTATTTAAATAAGTATTTTTTTAAGAAAAAAATATAAAAATATTTAGAGAGAGTTGTTCTAAATATATCTATATATATGTGTGTGCATAGTAGAGAATGAAAATTATGAACTTGTGTGTGTGTGTGTGTGTGTGTACATAGTAGAGAATGAAAATTATGAACCTTTGATTTTAAGGTTTCATAATATATTTATAACTTACGAGTTTTGTTTTTTTGTGAAAAGCAAGGCTTGAAATGTAATTTTATCCTAATAATATTTAATGAGGTATAAATATCATTTACATCCATATTAATATTTGATAGAAATATGATGGATCCCTAAAGAAATTTTATACACCTAAAATATATAAGGAGACTAGGGTCAAAGATGTTAGATATAATTGAGCTCATAAAAACTGAGCTTTTGTCCTAGGCTAGATTCAAGAGAGAAAGATCATTCTTTTTGTCGCATGTGTGCAGCGTCATGACAATCATTTATCTTCCAGGAAAATATAAATCAATTGAGAGTCAAATTGCAGAAATTATAGACCAAGGATCAAGTTGGAAAAGACAACCAACGATTGAACTTGGCAGGGAAACCAAGGATCAAGTTGGAAAAGACAACCAACAATTGAACTTGGCAGGGAAATAATTGAATTAATTTTTAAAATCAAAATTGTAATTGAGGACTTGATTGAACAAATTATAAATTGAAGACTGATTTAGACTATGACACGTTTGACGTCATTTTCATTTAAATGAAATAGTGCGTTTTGCCCAAGATAACATCATTTCATCCACTGTTCATTTAAAAAAAAAAGGCCCAAAACAATGCCATTTTGAACGGCACTGTAGACCTTTTTTTCCCCTAAACGTGTGAAGAAACAGGGGAAGTGAGCAATGTTTTGGGTTCAGGTTTTTTTATGTTGGTAATTTGGGATGGAATGTGACAGTTTTGGGATGAGTTTTTCCTACCCTTGTAAACATCTTTAGCATGGTTGATCTCTTTTCTTTTGAAGTATTTTTTCTCAATGGGTTCAGAAATTCCATTACTTTTAACGCCTTGCACTATGTGTTCACACACTATTACAATGTCAGTGAATTGCTAGGCCGAATTACCCATCACATGTTCGTAATATGGTACTTGAGACCATCTCTTTGTCCAAAAGTTGAGGATGTACTTGAGCAACTAATTCCCGCCATGTTTGAGTGTATTCCCTTATGCTTTCCTTTTGAACCTCCTTAACTAATATTTAATTATTTTTTGAGCATTCTGACATTCTCTTTTCACTGTTATATTTTTTTAATAATATTTTTTATTTTTTTATATTTTTTAAAGAGAGAAAAAATATAAATTGGAGAATAACTCAAAAATAGATTATGATACTTTTAGGCGTGCCCCGGGTAGAATTATCATCCTCTTGGGCATGCCAACAAAGAATGATCATCCTCTTGAGAGTGCCAAGAGATTGTTACCTTGTATTTTTTGAACTGTCAAGTTCAAGTGTTTTGAGTTTGATATATTTATCAGACTCATGTTACCTTAGACTTGGTAGATTACGATTTTGGGTTTGATATATTTGCCAGACTCATATTACCTTAGACTTAGTAGATTACTAAGTTCAAGTACCTTGGGTCTAGCATGTTCGCGGGACCCACATTACTTTATTCTCTTAGGCGTGCCATGCGATGATGGTCATTTTCTTAAGTGTACCAAGAGAGGATGTAGTTATTTTTTTAGCATGCTAAATCAAGATGGTCATTTTTTTGGGCGTGCTAATCAAAGATGATTAGTACCTTCGACTTGGCTAATTATCAAGTCTAAGTACCTCGAACTTGTTGGATTATTAAGTCCAAGAATCCTAGATTTGACATGTTTATTGAATCCATGTTACCTTGAACTTGACTGATGGTTAAATTCAAGTATTTTGGATCTTACATGTTTTTTATATCGATGTTATTTTGGACTTGGTTAACTATAAAGTTCAAGTATAATGGACATGGTTGATTGCCAAGTCCAAATGCCTTGGATTTGACAACCAAACTCATGTTATCTTGAATTTGGTTAAATGCCAAGTCTAAACATTTTAAGTTTGATATTTCATCATATCCATATTACCTTATTTCTTTGGGTATGCCAATGAAAGATTGCCATTATTCTAGGCATGCCCAAGGGAGGATGCACATTTCCTTAGGCATGCCTAGGGCTTGGCACGCTGCCAAGTCCAATTGTGTTTGGGTTTGGCTAACGTCAAACCCAATATTTCTAAGGCTTGACGCACTGTCAAACCTAGCCACTTTTAGGTCTGGTTAGAGTTAGCGTCTTCTTTGGGTACGCCCAAAGAAATTATCACGTTCTCTTTTGAGCATGCCAAAAGAGATGACCATCCTCTTTTGGGTCCTGTCTAGGAGAAGAGTTCAGTCTTCATGGGCTCGGTCATATCCAACATCTTAGATCCTAATCTCCCTACAGTTTTTAGATGTATAAAATTTCTTTAGAGATCTTTTGCAGGTATTAGTTATAAGCTATCTTAGTCCACTAAGCACTAGATATATACTATCAAACATCTTGGCCAAGATTAAATTAATGAGACTATTAAGATAAATTAATTAACTGATTATCCAACCCAAAAATTCTATTCTCAAATTACTTGAAATTTTTTGAGATTTCATCACAAATAAAGGATTCTTATTCTAGTAGTTAATTTTATACGAGGTGCAAGGTGGGTTTTACTTCTGCTAACAAAATAAAAGGTTATATGATATAAGATGGACTGAGGTGTGAGTTAAGAATTAATATGTGTGTATATATATCGATTTAAAGCACAAATAAGTCGTAGTCAAGTGCCTTAAGTCGTTGTGGACCTTGCTATTTATTTAACCCTTGATGCATAATTTAATGTGTTTATGAAGCAAGTTGTAGTTATAGAAGACCTGAGGATCTTGTGGAAGTGCCTAGCTGATACTTTAAGAATGTGTTTTTATAATTGAATTTATTTTTTAAAGTGTTTTTTTTTACATTACAAAATATCAAATAATTTATAATCAAAATCAATAACATGGTCAAATAGTATGAAGTGTGTGTTAAATAATAACGTGCGAGTTGCTTTATAAAAGTTTTTTTGAATTGAAAATTTATAAAAAATAATATTTTATTTATTTATTTTTTTGCACAACACATCAAAATCAGATAAATATATTATTTAAATAAAAAAAATCACCTTTTGTATTCACATGTTTACAAAAATATATATATTTTTAAGAAAAATAAATAAAAATTTATTATGATGATTGAAGCAATTTTTAATAAAAAGATCATGAATGTATTATTTTCCTGCACTTGTATCAAGATATATAAGAACAAAGAATTTGGAAGAATTATATAAATATTCACAATAATAAATAATAAAATATATATTATATTCTTACCGGATATTAATTAGCAACTTTTAAAAAAAATAGTCAAGCATGAAGTCCATTCTAATTTTCTTAATAAATAAAATAATGAGCCGTTAGTTTGGACAAGCAACATGTCATTTCTCGTGCAAGTTTTGGTTACCTTTAATAACTATAAAATCAAGATTTGAGTTTTTAAACATTCAAACCCAATTCTAAACTTATTTTTTATAGTAAAAAAACTTTTTGTTTTTAAAAACATTCAAACCCAATTCTAAACTTATTAACTTTTTGTTTTTGATTCCATAAATCTAAACTCTCATATTTTTTTGATTTGAAAACATGAAAAATCAAATCAAATTAAACGAGCTCTATATTCTCCAAGCTACTTGTTTTTATGACATATTTAAAGAATAAAAATATCTTTATTGAACTTCTCTTCAAAACAAATCTATTGACAGCAAACTTAATTTGTTTTTGTAATTAAAATGTGGCTGAAGAGATCATTCTCTTTTGCCTATCTTTTTTGATAATTGCTCTGGCGATGAAAATAAAGTTTGGAAATTGAAATAAATAGACCTAAAACTACAATTAGCAAATAAAAAAACTGAAAACATTAGAGGCAAAACTGCAAAACACGTTGTTCTAGTATTCTTTGTAATTATAATATAATCATAATTGTAATGTACAGGGGCCTATTGACTTTTAAGAGAAAAATGAAAAAAAGTGGGAAAGATACGAGAAGGTTAAGTGGAGGCGGGGCATGCTTTGGGCCTTTTGATTTTGATTTGAATTCAGGCAAGGAGGGAGACCTGAATGGTAAAGTTGGAGATGGACCCTGGTCCACCACCGGTTGAGCTCAGTGAGGCATTGTAGCCAGGTGGGTCTACTTGTTTATTTTTTTGGGTCCCAGCTCCTTTGAGACGACGAGTACTTTTCACACACCTTTTTTTTTTTTCCTCTCCCTGTTGTTTGATATTTCGTCATATAGTCTATTTCCCACCCTTTGAGATTAATTTGAATTAGCACGCTTAGAAAGTAATTCACTCCACTTCCAGTCTTCGTATTTGTTAAAAAACTATCAGCGTATTTATTTATTTATTTATTTATTATTATCTTGCACAGAGAGAGCGAGAGAGGGACACATCTCTCCTGTGAATGTGAAAGCGCCTCTTCTCCTTTCTCTATTTCTTGCCTCTGGTTGCTACTCTAGGCTGAGTCCCACCCCCTCCTGTTACATTCCATCTCTGTGCGTGGCTTGTGTTTATCATTTTCTTCCCCGGTAACTGCTAAACCTGCAGCATCAGCATTACCATTTCTCGCATAAATAAACACTATTCCTTAATTAGTCTCTTTCTTAATTAATTTCATTTCATTATCGGTGTTAGTCTTCTACTTAACTACCCCTACTACTAGTGTGCGGTGGACATTCTGCAACTTTCTCCTCCGCCATAACTCAGTGCTCTGTTGATTAGTAAGTGATTTTTAATTTTTAATTTTAAGTGCGGAGAAAGAAGCATAGACAAAGACAGGCAGACCAAAAAACAAAAAGGAGGCGAGGCGAGGCGGTAGCTTTCAACTACTCCAACACAATGTATGTGCTTTCCTCTCTGTCGATCCGACCACTGCTTTGATTTTTTAGCTAACATACGTGTGACATATGCTCGCAATTTTTTATTATTTTATTTATTGTTTGTATTTTCCTAAACGAGATCTGTTTTTTCTTTCTTTCTTTTTTGCCCTTTTCTGTTAGGTTGAAGACGATGATGATGATTTAAACAACTTGCTGTACGTGTAAAGAGAAACAAGTGCTGCGGCATTTGCTCGATTATTAGGGTTTTCTATTCACCCTTCCATTTTTCTCTTCTTAATTCTCAATGCAATGACTACTAAACGCGCCTACAAGCTCCGTATCCTCCTCAATTTTGCTTTGTTTTTGTCTTTGTTTTTACTGCTTCATCTGCTCATTACAATGCTCACGCTACTCTTTTTGTTCTTTTGCTTAATCTGCATTTTGCCTTATTCATTTCAGATCTGTCTTTTAATAAATAAATAAATAAATAAACAAACTCCGTTGAATAAACTGTTGCTTAACTGATAATAGTAGTGATTGCTGCTGCTGTTGTTGGCCTTGACCACAATTTCTTTTAAAATTGCTTGAAAAGAGGAATTTGTGGCTCATTCTTCGAGTGTCAATTGCCTCAAGATTGGCAGGAAATCATCCAGGGTTCTTGTGACTGGAGGAGAAGATCACAAGGTTAATCTCTGGGCTATTGGTAAGCCCAATGCTATACTGGTCAGTTCTCGATTCTGTTCGTGATTTTTTTTTGGTGCCGTTTTCTTTCTGGTCTGGTGTCTGATGATTTTCATTCCGTCTAATCCAATATTTTCATGCAGAGTTTGTCCGGACACACAAGCGGGATTGATTCAGTAAGCTTTGATTCTTCAGAAGTCCTAGTAGCTGCTGGAGCTGCAAGCGGTACGGTCAAGCTTTGGGATTTAGAGGAGGCAAAAAGTATGCTTGTGATGTGTCCTCTAAACTCTTACTATACTAGAATTTACTTGTATATTCCTATTGATTCTTACTAATTATCTTTTCTGTCTGTTAAATTCATCACTTGCCATGTGCTCTGTTTGTAGTTGTTCGCACACTCACTGGTCACAGATCCAATTGCATATCTGTTGACTTTCACCCTTTTGGAGAGTTCTTTGCATCTGGTTCCCTGGACACAAATCTTAAGATATGGGATATTAGAAAGAAGGGCTGTATTCACACATACAAGGGCCACAGTCGAGGGGTCAATGCAATCAGATTTACCCCAGATGGTCGCTGGGTTGTATCCGGTGGAGAGGACAATACTGTAAAGGTTATAACTGTTTTCTTTCTCTTGGTGTACATCATGCCTACACCCAGCCACTCACACACATCATGCCAGAAAATACTAAAGGTCCTGTGTCCAGTCCGCATCACAAGGACCTCACATTGACAGCCCTTAAAGTTCACACATGGTTTTATGCACTTCTGCTACCCAGTTTCTTTTCTTTATGTCTTCATATTCAGTGAATAGATGCGTATCAACCTGGTGACTTGAATTTAAGAGAGTTGAGTCAGCCAAAAATATTTTGGCCCTGCACACTGTGCCTGGTGCCAAGGGTCTGAGACCAGGTTCGGACCCAATTGTCTCTCTAGTCAATGCAACTGATGAATGCATTAGGGTCATATTTAGTGTGTCTACCACTTGTAAGTTCCTTTTACTTAAGATAACCGCACATACAGGTTTCTTTTGTTTGATTCTTTTTTTAACTAACTCTGCAATGTGCACGATTTCAACAGCTGTGGGATTTGACTGCTGGAAAGCTATTGCACGATTTCAAGTGCCATGAGGGTCAGATTCAGTGCATAGATTTTCATCCCCACGAGTTTCTTCTTGCTACAGGTCAGTTTTATGATTCCATGAAAAGCTACCTGTCTACTGTAATGTTTTTTTATTTTTAATCCACGTTTCAACACATGCTGTCTTCTTCATTGCATATTTTTCCAAGGTGATAGATCTTCATTGCATATTTAATCCACGATTTGTGATAGATCTTGGTAATTCTTCCTGGGTCAGCGTGCATTTTGACACTTACCTTAACAGTTTGCTTCTAACAAGTCAACGAATTTTTTAGTCTTGAATTGATGATTCTATATTTTATTCCATATCCAATAAAGAATGATTAAACAAAATAGTAAGAAAAACATAAAGTGAAACCTTTTCTATATCTTCAACTTTAGCATTACCACCAGCAGTATTCATTAATTCTGTGTCAATCCGAAACTGAAATTTTGCAAGAAATGAATTAGGTGGATGCATAGGTAAGTGCACCTATTTTTATATAAAATTATAGGCGCGTGATTATGTTTGCTGGAACCCCATTACTAGGAATCTGTATCTGTGAATAGAAAGTTGCATTTTCCTGGAAAATTCACATCTTTCTGTACCTTAATTTGTTGCCTTTTTGTAGGTTCTGCTGACAGGACAGTAAAATTTTGGGACCTTGAAACCTTTGAGTTAATAGGTTCTGCTGGGCCAGAGGTAATTTTATGCCTTAAGAGATACCTTTTATCGTCAACTTGGGAACATAAATCTTTTCTAGTGCTTTTTCTTATGAGAGAATGCTTTTTGTGGAACCTGTCTCCCTTTAGACAACTGGAGTGCGTTGTTTGACCTTTAATTCTGATGGGAGGACTCTACTCTGTGGATTGCATGAAAGTTTAAAAGTAAGCTCTCTCTCTCAGTATATATATATAGAGGTAGTTCTCCGGGTCTACTGGTTTTACTAAATTTGCAACCAACTTTTTAGGTTTTCTCCTGGGAACCAATAGGATGCCCTGATTCTGTGGATGTGGGATGGTCCAAGTTGTCAGATCTCAATGTTCATGAAGGAAAGCTTCTTGGCTGCTCATACAATCAGAGTTGTGTAGGGGTGTGGGTTGTAGATTTAGTAAAGGAAACAAAATCTCTTGAAAGGTTGTCAGATTTTCAAAATTCAGATCATGGGAAGGAGTTTTCTAAAGAATCAAAGGTTTTGCCGAGTAAGCTGTTCTTTGAATCTTTCAATTCTTGGTTCACTGTTGGTTTTGGCTATTCTATTTTTCTCTTTACTTTATTCTTTAAAAATTTAAAATAATTCCTTAAGCTGGATTGTGACATATGTTCTTCATTCCTGGTTCAACATTCTAATTGAAGTGACAGGAAGTGCACCTGGTACTCCACAAAGAGCAAGCTTAAACACTGGGTTGAAGGCAACCATTACCGGTCCAATAACAGTTCCCAGCACAGCAGCCCCAAAGAGGAGTTCTATGAGGGTCCATTCAGCTGTTAATGTTCCAGTCTTGAACAAGGCAGATGTAATTCCTGTAATTGTCCCCAGAACCAACTCAAGATCAGAGCAAGTAGCTGGCTCCAGAAAAGAAATTGATATTGCAGCAAGGACAATGCCATTTTCTTTGCATTTGAAGACAACTGATTTCCGGAAATTTTCAAATAGCAGAGAGGACATGGACCAGCCAACTACCTCTATCCAGCCTGCTGAGACCACAGGTTGCAAGGCAACAGAACTGATCAGTGTCACTGATAGGAATATTTCTCCTGCAGTTAAAGGTTCGATTCATGGACTAACAACTGCTGAACAATCTTTTGGATCTGGAAACTATAAATCAGATTCAACATTGGAGCCACCCACTAGTTATCAGAAAGAAATCTGTAAGTGTTACTAATTAAGAAAAAATTATTTGCCGCTGATTTTCATTGTCTGTGTATATATGTATGATGCTGTTGTTTTGTGGCTGCTTCATAGTTGCCATTCCGTCATTTAGCTTATTATCTGTATAGAAATAACTTTTAATAATCAGATAGATCAGAACTCAAGATTTTTCTTGTGAAATTTGAAGTAAGATTGTTGCATTTCAATTCTTAAACCTTTCTTTCTTATATTTGATCATTATAAATGCACACTATATGTTTTTAGTCTTTTAGTCCAACATTATCAACTAGCCTCTCCTTTCTATAACACAGAGATGATGACATTTTAATCGGAGGATTGAAGGGGATGGTTGATTGCTTCTTTAGATGTTATAGTGCTTCAAAAGACAAAAATTAAGGTTTCAAGGCAGGATCCTTGTGTAGATAAGGAATCTGGTCTGATTTGAGCTCCTAAAGTTGCCGATGGCTGTCTTTACTCAGCTGTTTACCTGTTACACATGTTTCACAATTTGATAGGCTGTTGCAATGAGAATTTAGGGTTTCTGCATTCTTTGGGAATGCTTTCGAAACCTTCCTTTTGGCTTAGAAATCTATCAAATCAAAGTTTACTTATGTGGTGAATAGTTGGTTTACAATGGACTTGGAATTGGCTCCCATTATGAACTTGACGGGTAAGGGTATTAAAAAGTACTTAAGCCTTCTGGTTTACTTTCTTTAGGATGGCAGCGACACATTTATTTATGGCTTTAAGTAACTTGCTTTACCATGGACTGATTTATAAACAACTGCAACTATAAGGTTTACAGATAATATTTTGGTAAGGTACAGTTGAAAATGGTGTAGAAGAGGCTTCATTTTGATAGTATCTAGGTTGCTAGAACTGAGAAACTTGTTCCATGAATTTCTAGGTGCAATTGATGTGTAGTGAGCAAATAATGCTTTACTGGTACTCCACTGAGGTTTTCTGCTGTTGCTTTTAGCTTATTTTCAAAGAGATTAAATATGCTTAGTTCTATACCCCATATTTCAGATCTACATTCAAGTAACTATGATCAATCATTGCTATTTAAGATGCTTAGAATGACAAAGAATCTGACTTTTTATTAAGATGCTTGGAATGACAATGCCGGGAATACCTTAGTTTAATGAAAAAGGCACCAAGGTTGGTTTAGCTGATCAAAACAGCTCTTGCAACTTTTATATGGCAGCCTAAGCTAGTTAAAATTCATCACCTTTCTCAAAATGGCTGATAATCATGCTAATACATTGCCGTTAGTGATCATGTCAACACTGATATCTGATTCAAGAAGAAACATGTCTTATATAGCTTGAATCAACATTAATAAGAATCCAGTAAAGCATCCACCTTTTTGGCTGTTGGAAGGGTGGTTTCATGAAATGGACAAGGATGATGCTGAAAATGAAGAGTGAAATATGGATGTTCATGCAGTGTTGGTGGAAGAAATCATAGGGCTGTTTACCCATTCAATAGATCATGATTCCCATCTTATTCTCTATGTTTCATTGACTCCATGAGTTGGGCTTTGATTTGCTTGGTAAATTTGTGGCTTTGGATTGGCATGCTTTTCACACTTTTGTCAGTTGAAATGGAATGCGCGACTCCAATTTTGAAAATATTAATGTTTCTTCCAGGTGAGACTCGAGGACATAAAATAAACAGAGATGCACCCTCCATTGAAAGCCAGAAAGGAGGTATTGCTGTTCTTGGTTGCAATAAGAGGTTTGTCAATAATGCAAATATGCCTAATCTATTTCACGTTAAATATGTAGGAAGAATGCGTTCACTTATGATAAACTGGGAGAAAAGGGGAAGCTCTCCTAGCTATGAGGGACCTACTTCTATCATTTCTGCTGGGACATCATCTGTGGTGAATGTGCTCCCTCTTAATATGGTAGGATTTGATTTCAACTTTTGTACTTGTTTCATTCTCTTTCATAACTTTCTGATCACCTGAAGACATGTGCTAGTATTTTGGGTTTCAGGACTGTATTACATGTTTTCAAAGTGTTATGCAGAACATATCATGTCCAAAAAGACATAAAAATGAAAAGGACCTGTTACTTGATTATGTTTGATGCTAGGTCTTTATCTTCTGTACAAAAATGATCTATCATTTTATCTTTGCTTGTATGAATGAAACAATTATTAATTGAAAATTTTCACATCCCTCACCTTGTTCTGTTATGGATGATATCAAATATGTGCTGTTTACGATCCATACTTTTTTTTCCATCAGTACTGCGATCAGAACATCAATTTTACATTTTATGGTGCCAATTCTGATATCTCTATGCACTCAATTTCCTCAAAAAGATGACATTTTAGTTCAGTGGCACTGCCTATGATATAACTAGACATTTTTCTGGTTGGAAAATGGAGGATAAACTGTTCACGTGGAGGGGTACTAATTTATTCCAGTTGAGGATACACCTAGTTTACAAACTTTGTAGGGGTATATATGTTTTTTTTGTGTTGAATTTGTAACAATGATGGTTGCACTAAATTGTAGTGGTCTCTCTGGAGGAAGCTTCTCACATGGCATAGAAGGCATAAAAGCATCTAGAACAATAGAGTCCTGACATCCTGCTCTGGATCTTAATTTTACCTCATCCACCCACACATCACCACCACTATCACCACACCCGCCACACACACACACACACACCGCGCGCGGGGTGGGGGGTGTAATTTCTACTCCAGCTCATGTTTTCCAATATATTTTTTATGTGCTTGTTTAAGTCTTCTCGTTTCATTCACTTTAAAGATGCTGATTTATACACCCTTTTCATTTCTCATTTCATTCACTTAAAAGATGCTGATTTATACACCTTTTTCATCTGTTAATATGTTGAAGTTTAAACAGAGAGGACGTGCCCCATCCATCGAAAAGGAAATGGTTTTTGCTAGTGACGATGATGTTATTGCAGACTTAATGGAACAGCATGATCAATTTGTCAGCTCTATGCAGTCTCGTTCTGCCAAGTTACAGGTGACTTAGCTGGATAAGTGAGTGTGTATGTGTGTGACAAGTGCAGACATAAATGTAATATTTTGCCCATTCAAGGGCAGGGGAGTGCTGGTGACAGTAAACACTGGCATCTTTGTTTTGGCATTTCTTGACATAATTCCACATGAGAGATGGAGACAAATTCATTACCAATAAAGTTACTATGCATGTTTATAAATGCAAGTACCTCAAATTGCAACTGTAATTTGTTTCTGTCCCTAACTGATAAATTGCCTTTTAGCATCTCCATATTTTTTTTTGTTCTTATCATAATGATGGATTCAATCAGAGCACCCTCCCAAATTGCTGGCTATAAGCTCCTATCTGTACTTGCTTTATCCCTTCCAACTGCAAGTTAGTTGTCACAATCGAGTTATTACTTTCTTATTGATATGGTAGAAACGAACAGATGCAATGGTGTGACCTGTTTTCTGCAAGAAATACACAGCATTGACCCAAGCAGATTCTTTAGTTTTGGGGCCATCTCTTATCTTTTGTAACATATGAGAACTTGGAAACTGCATGCTACATTTATTCTCCATTTAGCCATCATGTGCCCCCCTTTTATTTTCTCCCTTTTGTACTTCTGTTAATATGTTTGCGTCCAGCTAGCTGCCATTGAAAGGCTGGTGAAACTTTTCTATGATTTCCTGTAGGTTGTCTATAGATATTGGGAGAGAAATGATGTAAAGGGGGCCATTGGTGCAATGGAGAAGATGGCTGACCACGCTGTAAGTTCCCCTTTCCCTCCTCTTTTCTCACTGTATTTAATAAGCATATTTGGATGCGACAGTTTCTTTTAACATTCATTCTTAACCTTTAGTTTCTTTCCATATGCTGTAACTCGCAGGTCCTTGCTGATGTAATCAGTATTGTGGCAGATAAAATTGACACTGTCACATTGGATATATGCACATGTCTCCTGCCTCTTCTTACTAACCTGCTTGGAAGTGACATGGATAGGTAGGTTGTGCTTTGTAATACTTGTCAGTTAATCAACTTACAGCTGTTGGTCTATGTGTTTTCCATCATAAGAAAATGTAGTTTCCAGAGGGCAGCTACAAGCGTTGTTAATTTTCAAAAGAGAGTGCCAATAGCGAGGATTTATTGCTAAACTATCTTGTATTTAGGCACTCAAGCATTTCACTGGACATGCTGCTGAAGCTGGTCAGGACATTTGGTTCAATGATCTATTCGACTCTATCAGCATCAACACCTGTTGGTGTGGATATTGAAGCAGAGCAAAGGTGTGCACCTTTTGTAATGTTTGCAACTGTCTTTTCTATGCACACAACAAAAATTGCTTTGAGACGCTGCTTATATGGTTCACAGGTTGGAACGTTGCAATATCTGCTTTGTAGAGCTTGAGAAAGTCAAGCGTTGCCTGCTTACCCTTACAAGGTAGCTTCAATTTTCTTAGCTAGCTTGAAAACTGCTGCTTTGATATCCCAACGTACTGTGCCTGGATTCCTTTATTCTACTCTCTGTTTTGTTCAATAGGAAAGGTGGTTCAGTTGCGAAGTACGCCCAGGAGCTAAATCTAGCTCTTCAAGAAGTATCATGACCAAACACCGTTTCTTGTGAGGGCAGACTGTGAATGTTGTTTTTAACCTACATGGTTTGGATTATGATTTCTTTATGGGAGGAGCAGAGTGTGCATTTGTAGGAGTTAAAACTGCTTGCCATACATCGGCTAATACTCCAAGTTTTCTGCCTTGGTTGGCCCCAGACCTCCATGTACCGCTGATTCCATCTTATTTACTACTGAAACTTGAAAGCTAACATAGGTGTATCTCCATCTGCCATCGGCTGCTGCAGTCCTGACAATCTTCAATGTGGAAAAGGATTTACCCACTCAACATGTAGGAAACAGATTGTAACCTTGGCACTGTATCAATTCATTCTTTTTTGAATACCTATCGAAAGAGGAAATAGAGCAAACTGGTTTTAAGCGTGTACGAATATGTTGCGGCTACTAGCCACCGCTTTTGTTCTCTCTTTTCTTTTCTTACTGAACAGCATGCTCTTTTTCGGCCTTTTGTGCGCGCGGCTGTTTCGGACTTTATCTACATCTGGCTTAGCCAGTTGCACGAGTAAAGGCCCTGCCAGGGGCCCAGAAGGTCCCATATGGGTGCTGGACCAACATGCCCTGTTTCGAAAGCCTAACTTCGGAGGTCTGTTGGACCCAAGCCAGCCAGAACAAAACCAGCAATTACACAGCGTAAGCTTCAAAGAATCACGCAGCAAGATCAGTACCCGATGCATGCAAATTAAATTGAATCAGTACTGTGTATGATGAGGTATTTTACCGTGGACTTTAACAGTGTACTTATGATTTTCCCCTTGCTCCGGAAAGCTTGATTGGTTTTGGAAGGAATTTTTTTTTTTTGGTACCTTTTTTCACGTTCCTACCGCGTATTTTATTCCTCTCTCTTTTATTTTGACTTATTGCACCAGAAACACAGCTTTCACTCCAGATCTCAGAGGGCCTGGCTTTGGTCAAGAAAAACAAATAACCTAGAACCCTTGATTAGCTTTTGTGGCAAAATGACCAAGAGAGGTTGAGTTGGAGAAGGACCAAAAACACAGCTTTTACTCCAAGGGCTTCAATCTAGTCAAGAAAAAAAAAAAAAACCCAGAACCCTTTATTAGCTTTTATAGCAAAATAATCGAGAGAGGCTGAGTTGAAGAAGTAGAGGAAGATGCAGAGACAAGCAGACCTTAGGTTTGGGTTTGATCAGTAGAGACTCAAGAGGGCTTGAATCTCTCTTCCTCTTCTACTTCAACCAGGTTCTATGAGTAATAAAAAAAAATATTTTTCACTATGCGTCTTCATCTCCTTCGACCAGGTTCAACTAAAGAGGCTTGAATAAAAGATCAACAGCCAAGTTGTTTCTTCAGATTTCCATCTTGAAGTCGTTTGATTTTTTTTTGTGTTGTTGATTTTAAGGTTTCACCAAGGGTTTCTTCCTTTTTAGGTTTTTAAAATTTACAGCCTTTTATTTTTCTGTCGTAATCATCATCATTATTATTATCTGATTGGTTGGTTGATTTGGTTTGGTTCTGTTGTGATTTCGCGTCTTTCGTCCCATGTTGATCTATTTTGCTTGGGCCCTTGGGCTTGACAATCCATTTTGAGAGCTGGTCCAGTTTGGAAACAGCTATCCTGTATAGAGAATTAGAGCTTGATTCATATGGTTCCCATGCATGGATCTTCTGTGCAAGGGATGCAATATGAGTTTTTTTTTGGTAAATAAATTCACGAATTTTCTTTGGATTTTTACAAGTCTGTTGTCTCTACGTTCTTCTAACTGTGTGGCTATTCTTAATAATAATAATAAAAAAAAATCAAAGGTTTAGGAAGCATCATTGCTTGATTTAGTGGCTTAGTCAAACAGGACAAATCATATGCTTGACATTCACAATCAATCTCAGTTGCATGGCATTTAACTGGCAAATTGGACAACCACCTCCGCGGGATGACTATGACCTAACTTTACTTATTCACCGGGATCAAAGCTACCCATGAACTGGGATCCAGGGACCGACATAAAGGTCATCTGCTACAAGTCACGATATAAAGTAACCAATCGAGATTAGCCTTCAAAACAATATAGCGGACGGATTGCATGCCCTCAATAAGTTCCTCGTCTTAAAAGTTAAAATTTCAGTAAAATGTAAGAAATTTCACATCACCACAAAAGTTGGAGTAATATTACTGGTAAACAGTAACAAACAGGCAACTGACCTTTGGTGTTTCGACACCAAATCCAAAACATATGAACAGCCTCCATAAGAATGCTAAGAGAATAAGTCCACAGCTCATTTCATGGAGAAAACTATGTTTTAGCGGATCTTCAATTCAAAGAAAAATGCAAAGCATGAAGATGAAAGAAATGGCAGGGCAGAGGTCTACGAAAGATCCAAAAACCACAGTACAAATATTTAATTGATCTTCAGTTCAATAAGAACCATACTAGTGATCGTTAATTCTGTCAGAGCTGTACAATAGCAAACAGCTTTTAATTGAAAATTGTCACAAGCTAGAAAAGCAAAGCATCAAATTTGATTAAATGCAATAGAAGAATCAGAACTGCGTATGGCAAATTTGATGTCACTTTTGTGTAGGGGAGTATAACAATGTTTGCTTTTTTAAATATTTTTTATTTTAAAATGTATTAAAATATTATATTTTTATTTTTTTAAAATTATTTTTAATATCATTATATTAAAATAATTTGAAAACATCAAAAATATATTAATTTAATATAAAATAAAAAATAAAAAATTTTCAAAAACACTTTTCAACCACAGTGACACACTGAAACTGATAATTCTAATTGTCCAAGGAGCACTGAATAATAGATGCTCTGCATTGCATATGTATTATTGCATGGCTATAATATATGACTGCCTCCTTATTATACCAGATGAAGCAAAAACACACATCCTAGTCAGTGTTCCTTGATTTCCTGGACTTTCCTTTCTACTCAGTGGTCCTAAAAAATTGGGAGTACCCTTCACCATTCCTCTATTCTATCAATTCCCTGCTGTCATTTTCCAAAGATAACCAACCAACATTGAGCATTGAGATCCCACTAGATGGCGAGACACAACAAGGAGCAACCTCAAGATAAACTAACCAGAGGAACAAGGCTAGGAACAAGTGCCCAAGGAGAAGTCAGAAACGAAGTGGATTGAAACCCTAGCACATCTGCCAACATATTGAAATGCATCTCCAAAAATGAGGGCTTTGTCAGGAAGAGCAACCCTATGGGTCTGTGCAGGAAGGACTGGGTGGGGGAGGATGAATAGGGTAAAATGAAAGGATGGATGTTAACCCATCCATCTAATTGTTTGACTAACTATAGAGGGAAGGATAAAAGGCAATCCTTTGGAAAGAATAGAGGGATCCTTCCAAACCTTCCTTGGGTCCTAGCCCTTCTTTCCATACAAAAGGAACACCCCATCCTTCACTTCTCATCCCTCTCTCCTGATCCATCCCTCCCTCAATGCCCTCCAGCCAAACACACCCTATAAGTTGGGAGTATAAGAGCTCCACCATTTCAAGCGCTAGTTTAGAATTGATCCTAACTACAATAATTTCCAGAAGCCTGTATATGTAGGCAAAATAGGTCAGATGTCGCACTGCAGTGGCGAATTTTAAAGAAGAAACGCCCCCTCAAAATAGCAAGTAAACAAGCAAAGAAAGGAAATTCCAGATAATAAAATTGTTAAATTGAAAGAAAAAGGAATGACGATGACGATGACGATTGTGAAGTGATAAACAAGTAAAACTGATTGGATTGAAGAAGAACATATGTATATACACATCATTCATATTATAACAAAAACATACATATTTTATTATGAAAATAAAAGGAAGAGCAAAGAGAGGTATTTGCCTGCCTGCCTGCATTGGATGATGATTGATATATAAGAAGGCAAGGAAATGAGGATAGGATAGTTCAATCAAGGAATTCCAACTCATCCTCTCTGAGATGAGCAAAGAACTTGACTCCTCCTGAATGGACAAACTGAATCTTGTAAGGAAGATTAGCTGAAACTCGCCTCCCCTTCCACAGGTTCACGTACTGCTTCACCTCACCTTCCAATCCACACAGATCCAGTTCCTCCGCCACTCGAGGCACGTGGTAAACCTTCACCGGAACCTTCACCCTAACCTTCGCTCCAATCTTCTTCTTCGCTTCCTCTTCCTCATCTTCTGTCACCATGGTTGCGGAATTGTTGGACCGTAAAGCCACCGAGAATGAAACTAGTGTTTTTCTTCTTCCTCTGCTACTAGTACTACTTGCTGCTGCCGTAGAGGAAGATGAAGATGTAGATGCTACTGTGGCAGTGCAAGCAGGAGTAATAATTGAGTAGCAGCAGCAGTTACGCCTTGGATTTGGTGAAAATAAGGCATTGGATTTGAATTTGAATTTGGTGATATCTGTGCAAGGGAAAGCCGAACAGGCTGCGGCGGCTCCCGACGATAACACCCCACTCGTGCCCATCGCGCTCCGTCTAGTCTAAATGGGTAATCTAGTTCCTTCTCTTGTTTCTATTCTATTTCAATTTTGGAGCATCACCACACATCCAGTCCAGTCGGATATTGTTCGATTTATATATATTTCGTCCTCAATCCCTACCTACCTACCTATCTATCTATCTATCCCAAATTTCTATCTCCTCTCTTTTACGGTTTTACCTCTCGGATTTTTACTACTACTATTTCACATTTTTTTAATTACTGTTACTTATGCCCCCCCCTTTGATAATACCCTAATTTATCACTATTTCACATTTTTTTAATTACTGTTACCCCCCCTGATAATACCCTAATTTATTATAGTAATAACAAAAAGCGAATGGAGTAAGTAAGGGGTCTATTCGATTCTTCACCGCTACTCCTTCCTCAGTTTGAAGAACCAAACTATTCTATTAATTCACCTAAAGCAGAGAGAGTTTGCCATCTTCCTTTTTACTATTAATTAGAGTTTACTTATTATCCAAACTCATTTTCTAAAGGGAAAAAGGATAAAATAATAATTAATAAATAAATAAATTTTTGGCCCGTAAAGACAGAAAATGATTCAAATGAAGTATCCACGAAAACGTGGCGTGACATCAGTGGGCGCGGAGGGATCAAGAACCAGAGGTGGACTGCCCTCCTCCAATATTTTATGGATAGCAAGCAGCACGTACGTTGTTGTTATCTCCAAACTACGCTTTCATGTTTTGATATTATTTCTCATCATAACAGGCAGGCGGGCAGGGATCAACCCCACCACAATTCCCAAATGAATGACTAGATAAGTGGGCCGTGATGCCCTATGGGCCGGGCTAATTTTTCTAACGAATTAATGTTCAGGAGGCCGGGCTAATTTTTCTAACGAATTAATGCTCAGGAGATGATGAATCAAGTTAATTCGATTTATATAGAAAAGAAAATTTAAAAAAATTATAGAGATTATAGAAAAGAAATTTTTTTTCAAAGTAATGTCAAATAAATTTTTTTGAATAAAAACTGAAGTTAATAAAAAAATGTTAAGAAAATTTAAATTAACTTCTCGCACTTGAAATAACCCTATAAAAAAAAATCATAAGATTCAAGAGCTAGTAATTTAATATCAAATAATGAAATTGAATAAAAAATTTATTTTCATAAGAAAACACAGAAAAATAATTTGAATTAACTTGGATTAACTTGACCAATCAGCTACTCGGGATATGAGATTAAGATAATAAAAAAAATAGAGGAAACAACTAAACTCAAGGCTTAATAATTCAATGTTTAATGATGAATTTGAGTAAAAAAAATTCAATTTTTAATAAAGGACCTAAAAAAACCTAACTTAAATTGGATTCAAGTTGAACAAGATTACTTTATAGAAAAGTAGACAAGAAAAAAATCATGAAGTAAAGTTTAATATTTTGATTGCTGTATATTATGTTTTTAATGAAAAAATGATGAGATGCTAAATTAAAAAAATAAAATAAAATAAAATAAGAAAAGAATAAAAAAATAAAAATCAAAAGAATGAATTAAAATTGAATAAAAAATTAAATGAAATAAAATGTTGATGGAAAAAATAAAAAAACAATCAAGAAAATAATAATAAAAATAGCAATAAAAAAATAAGAATCAGGACCCTAAACAAAATATAAAAAAATAATAAGAAAATGGTAAAACACAAAAAAGGAGCAATCAAAAAAATAAGGACTACATTGAAAAAAATAGGGATGAAATTAATAAAAAAGTTTCAAAAAACACTAAAAGCAAAACAAATAGAAATAAAAAATAATAATCAGAATTAATATAAATATAAATCAGAGAACACAATCAATTTTTGAAACAACTAGTATGAATTTCTTGGTTAAGAGAGAGAAAAGAGAGAAAAAAAAAAATCTCTAGAGTTTAATTGCATCTCTGTTGTGTGCACATGCCCCTACTAACATGAAGAGGAGTACACACCGGTCCAAACACTATCGTATACAGTGGAGTTTTGTAATTATATAGTCTCACACGTGATGTCTAAAGAGTTTAAGAGTCATCACGCGCTGACGTATTAATTTTTTTAATAATATTTAAAATTTTAAAATTATCAAATAATCTCTAAGTGAAATAGTAATAACAAACAACAATAAAAAAAAACCACCACAATAAAATGTCCTTGGAACCAAATTTTTTTTTAAAAAATTTTAAAAACAATCGTGTCACTTCATTGTTTTAAAAAATGAAAAATAAAAATACCCCTTTGTGAAATTCTAATGTTTTTTTTTTCTTTTAATGGTATTAACATAATTTAGTTGTGCGAGAAATATTGAAGAGATAAAAAAACCATCAGGTGAAAGCTATGCATTTCTTTGAATTTAAAGACAACAATATTAGTTTATTGTGCTAAAAAAAATATATAAACCAATGTATCCTAAATTAATTTTGTAATGCTCAATAAATTCTTTAGAAAAGACATTCTCATCTCAAGTTTGTTAATTTTTTTTAAAAAGCATAAATATAATTGCAATGTTTCAATGAACATGAAAATGTTTTATTAATTGCTTTTAGGTTTTTTTAATAAACCAAAAATAGATGATTTATTACTTGATACTTCGGATGCATGCATACACGCTCATCAAGCCTATCACAGACCTTGGGTTTAATAAAATCAGCCCAATTTTAATTTTATATGCTACTGTTTTTTTAGGTGTTTGTGTTTTGGATAGTTTTTATGGTTATAATTTTAAAAAATATATGATTAGTTGTGGTTAGTTGACTTTAAATATATATTTAGTAAAAATTATAGTTGAAGTTTATGTACAGTAAAAAACATGTATAAAATGTTTTATATAAGTGATTGTAGTTGTTTTTTAAAATATTTTCTACTTGGAAATGCATCAAAATATATTTTTTTTTAAATTATTTTTGATATCAGTGATTAAAATGATATGAAAATATAAAAAATATATCAATTTGAAGCAAAGAAAAAAATAAAAAATTTTCAATATTTTTTAAAAGTTCTTTTAAAATGCAAAAATAAATAAAATTTTACAAAACACAGTTAAAAAAAATATGTAAATACTACTTTACAAAATCTGCATAGGTGTTACAGTATAATAACACAGCCTTAATAAAGCTACAAGATCCCCCAAAACAGCTATGGATAGTGAACCAGGTCTAAACACATCAACTTTGCTTCAGAGTCTAAACACAAGTTCTCCTTATAATTCCTAGGATTCCCAACATAAACTCGGAAAAAAAAACAATTCAAAGCTATGCCACCAATCCAAATATTTAGCTAAGATAATATTTAGAAATTTATCATAACATGATAGGTTTTAAATCCAAATATTAATAGTAAACTCTCAATTATTTAAACATGACGAGCAATATTTAAAATTAAAAGAATATAGTATTTAAAATTAGAAGAATACATGATTTTTCCTTGAAAATTTTAGGAAAGCGATGGCTTCATCCACTTGAATTACGTTTCTAAGATACATATCTCCTGTTTTTTCAAACTGCAAAGAAAGAAATTATTGCATGGCTTTTTCCTTTTGCTTTGCTGAAAGTAAAGTTAATATATATATATATATATATCAACTCATTAAACCGATCAGGTTTTAACAAGGTTTTATTTATTTATTTTACCAATCTATCTCCTAACTCAGACCTGTTTAATCATCAAATTAACCTGCCAGACCAATCTAGATTTAATAATTATGGTTTAAATTTACCCTTTTTCAACCGCCGAAAAAAAAAAGAGCACGCCCTCTTATCCCGATGTGAACATGGAAAGGCACTGCGCACAGCAAGCAATCTGACAAATCGGAGTGGAAAGAGAACCAAATGCTTTACAATATCACAATGACATGAACAATTTCGGTTATAATCACAGAAGAAAGGGAATGGTGTTTTCCAATACAAGAAGCACCTCGTGCCAACAAATGAAAGTGGGCAGCGTATATGGGCAAACTAAAAGGACATAATAAAATAAACAAGCAGCAACTAATACACATAACCGCACAAAAAATTTACAGGGATCTCAAGACTCAATGGTGATAGGGCTTCAAATGAAAAATAAAAAAAATAAAAAAAAAGACGAAAAAAAAGGCCACAATTTTTTCTTCTCTGGTTCCAGGATCTATGCATATATCAAAACCACAACTCGCAAAGAGAGTGAAGTCCCCTTTTCTTTCAAGGAAATGTAGAGCGAGGCATGATTAAATGATTGTTACATGGGATGCTTTGGGGACCGGCCAATGAGTCTGCACTGCTCAGGCAGCAAAGACGATATTACCTGCCCATTAAGTTGAAAGAGCTCACCATCAATTCCACAACCATTGTGTGTGTGCTTCCCCGCTTTTATCTTCACAGATTTTACCTGCAGAAGTTTAAACTAGATGGTGTCAAGACAACTTAATTAATTTATGATGACCCTTGCTGCCTACTAAAACATGCAGCACCCAATGGGTGCATTTCTTGTATATGCACATGAATGCTTGAAAACACCCTCTACCTCTCTGCATCTCTGAGCAGGATTACCTACATAGTCAGGACAAATATTGGCAAGCAGCCTTTTGATAAAAAAAATATTAATCAACTTGATGATTGATTACCTACATAGTTGGTTAAAAAAAAAAACAAAATTCAGCCGAGCACAGCATGTATGATATAGTTCCAAAAATATTAATCAACTTGATGATTGGTGTTTCAGACACAGCTCTTAAAAGAACAACTTGAATAACAGATCCTATAAAAACTCCAAAATAACAACAATGTGAACAAACTGGCAGGGCAGTGTAACACACTGTTCTGATCTCAAATAAGAGCATTGGATGAACCCAGCAACAAAAAAAAGCAATGGACAAGCACAGCCACCATAGAAAAACAAGATTCAAACTAGAAATTTTTTCAGTCATCTAAAGTCCCTAGGCAAAATACATACTAACATCATTGACAACCATAATGCAATTACCTAGACTCAATTTGCTGCTTCATTTTATGAACGCAAAAGAATCATTAGTGGTACCTGCTCATACCTTAATATATTCAACATATGGTAGAGAAAGATGTTGACCCATCTGCAATAGCAAGAAAAATCTCAGTAGCCTCAGTCGCCCACTACCATGAACTAAGAGCATATCCATGGTGCTGTCATCATGCTCAGCCCTCGGTGCTACCACCTGAGAACTCTGAACAGTTCTGCAAGCATGATTGCAAATCATGATACCAAGAAATTGTCCCTTTCTAAATTCCCATTTATCCTCAAACCTAGGAATGACTTCCTTTTTCATTCCTGCTTCTATATCATCTGATGGCCCTGGCAATTCAATAGGATTTTCAA
Organism: Populus euphratica; assembly: GCF_000495115.2. Lineage (NCBI taxonomy): Eukaryota > Viridiplantae > Streptophyta > Magnoliopsida > Malpighiales > Salicaceae > Populus > Populus euphratica. The sequence goes on from NW_011500005.1 coordinate 590,880, forward strand.
CATCCCAATTAGGTTCAGTATCCCACTTTGGTTCAGCATCCCAAATTGGACCAGGATCAGATAATGTTGAAGATATATCCTCTCTATCATTTGGTGTGGCATTTCCCCAGGAACATCGAGAAGGATCATGTGTAGCAGTTAATCCTGTCCATCCTTTATCGGCCCTCGACTTTGACCTAGTCCTTGGCCAGTTTGGAGTTGTTGACAGTGGTAATTGTGGATGAATAACTTCTGGCTCTGCCATAACATTTGTCCTCCCTAATGACAGGCGTTTTGCTTTTGGATCTAAGCCACGCACATACTCAGATGGTTCAGTGCTAGCACGAGTGCTACTGCAGGTTGTATCCAAGTCCCCTCCAGACATTCGACTTGGAGTCATTATTGAGTCGATACTTGATAAACTAGAGGCTCTGGGCATGCCATCTTTGTTAGATCTCCTCATCACATCAGTGTACATGTCTGACATGTCAACCATGTCTCTCTCAGCTGACTGTTTTACATCCCTGTCCTCTCTTGATGCAGGTAGATATTCCACTTCATAGCTGTACTTTGGCAAGCATAAGAACTTGAGAAATCCAGCAACAAAATATCGCAATGGACCAAAGCGTTTCTGATATTTCTCAGAAAGTTCCAACACTACACATGAAATAAGAAGTGAATGATAAAAAATTCTATCATGCATATTAAAATTCAAAAAGTATCTCAACCATCATGTGTCCATTACAGAAACATTCTGTCCACAGTCTGTAAAGGTCAAAATATTAAATAATACAACAACTGGCAAAAGAAACAAAGATCAGCCAATGGCTCATGCTACTCACTAAATTTAACAGATAACTGGAAAAGTGCAATCCAATGTAGCCTCTAAGTTATAGGATGGGATCACTTATCCTAGACCTTTTAAAATGTATCCTTTCTTTCCATAACAATTTCTTATCTCTTGGATAGACTCTCACAATAACAAATCAAAATGTTTACTACCTCTTGGATATTATTAGTCCAGAGCACTTACCAAATATGTCTCAAACATCGAAGCACGCACCCAGTATTGTTATTACTACAAACATTAAAACAAAGCTCGTGGACATTTGAACAAAAATAGATGTACAAGTGTTGTAACACCAGGACTTATAATATCTAATCTTGTTTGCGAGTAAAAGCTCATAAGATTATTTGATTGTGGCATCAAAATGAAAGGAAAAATATATATAAACACCGCCACAAATTTTTTAAAACCCAAAGGAGGTAGCATTTTGTAGATTTTATTAAGTAATCATGAATATATGATTTATTGCATCAAATCTCATAGAACTGAATTCACAGTGAAAGACCTTTTAACAAATCTTGAAAAAGAAACAAAAGTACCAATTCCCTTTCACTTGTACATCAATTACTTCACATGGATATTTGTTTCCGTGGAACATTTATTTGTACCAAAAACAGTTATGCAAGGTTGATTGGTTTAAGGATCTTGAGTTCAAATATATGGTTCCAAAGGCAATAAGAAGCTAAACCTATAAATTTTCAGTGGTTGTTTGATGATTAATTGCAACATTGTGAACTCACCATCACTGACAAAGCCATAATATGAGACAGTCATTCCAAAGTGTATAACACCAGACTGTATCCACTCGACAGCAAAAACATCTGTAGCAGTAAGACCCCCCTGAAACCAACAAAAAGTACATCTATGGTGAGCTCACTAGGCATGCCATGAAGTGGAATTTTCACAAATATAGAAGTTCATAGGAAAGAACTTCATTAGACATCACAATTTCAGACTTAATGCACCCATGAAGACACTCACGTGCATGTGTGCGGAAAACAGCAGCCTTTCAGTCAATAAGTTTGAAGGTGATATCAGTACTAAAAAGCTGACACAATTTCTTAACTTGTTTTCTGAGGCGCAAGGCTTCACAAAAGAGCTTTTAAAGAGAAAGGTAGAGCTTGCTTCACTGACAAAACAAGCAATGATCTTGCAACGTGAAAACTCCATTTTGACTAAGATAATATCAATTCCACTAATCACAAGTTGCGGAGAAACAATGCATAGGCTTCTGGTTAAAATAATTGGATGAATTCACTATAGAATCAATTACAAAAGTCCAAACAACCTTCCAGTAGTAAATGCAAATTCTCAATAAATCATCTCAAGCACCATTGAGACAAAAAGGAATTTGACTTCCCCTCATTTTTTCTATAGCACATCAGGAACTAATGTGGATCACATGCCATCTGAATCCCAATGTCTTGCCCTGGATGGCATGCTACAGAATGTTCCTGGCCCAGTGTGAATGATCCAGTTCAACTCTCCAGTTTCATGGCTGGTCACAGGAGCCTCAAGAGATGGAAAGAGTATGTTTCTTCATCTTAGATATGCTAATATAGGAAGCATGGGCTCAAAAAATACAGTAGAAAGCAACCAAAATTCAGGACAGTTCTGAGCATTCATTTCTGCTCCCTTTTTTCTTTTTTCTTTTCTATTTTTCTTCTCAATTTAATCTACACCACCAAAGCAGTGTCCAAGAAAACACCACCACAATCTTGTGTATAGAATTGCGCTCCCTCAGAAGCCTAGTGCGATGCCCCCCACCCCCACCCCAACCACACACACACACACACGGTAGGCCCACCCCCAAGGGATCAACGACTTTCATACTGAAAAATCATACATGTTAAACAGTCTCAATTTTGACTCAGGATTTTCAGAAACAGCATTCATCTATGATAGACTAATCAAAACATTTCCGAACATGATTCTCTACACATTTTTATGAAAAAATTTACCTTCACAATAGATATGGCAGCTGAAATTGGATCTCTAACCCCTAGAACAGTCCAAATAAGTGAATTATCTGAACCAGCAGGTATAATTCCAATTGGTATCGAAATTCCTTCTTTCTGGTTATCCCTAATAAGCAGACCATTTAGAACCTGCATGATTACAAGATAAAATAACTTGTTCAACAAGCAGAAACAGACCACCATCAAGAGTATTATGATTCAGTGTGAATACACAATAAATATACAGAGACGCATGCATGCAAGCCATCACATATTGTCATTATGCTCTCATAGAACACCACCCAGATACTCCTTATAAGAGCAATCAAATTTTTGCAACAAGTAATTCTGAAGATGTGGTAAAGCATTTGCTAGCAAAATGAATCTTAGCATTTAAGTTTGGCTTTCAGAGAGGGAAGGGGGCATTATTTGTGGGTTTTGATCACTTGCAAAAGTGCATGCATCTGTGAATGCATGACAAAGATGGAGGCAGGGGCCAAGGAGGGAGACCTGATCTCCTGATCTCCATGGATGTGTATCCTCCAATCAATGAATAGGTAAATTAGTGTCAGAAATTTGGGGCAACCTGGCAGGGCTGCATAAACAGCAAAAGTCAAGCTAGTGAAGGACTGACTAGTACAGTATAGAATTTCAAATAAATGAAACCATCCTCGCCATGCAAAATTTTCCTCTCCTTTATCCCCAAAAAATCTTACAATTTCTGTGTAATTGTGTAGTCTTAGTTCCCTTCACTTCAACAGTGTTTGTATTGCTCACCAATATTTAACAATATTTCTCTGCTCTTCAACTATAGGCATTTTTATCAGCATGCTTGGATGACGATTGATATATAACAGTGAGCAGTCCCATTCTCCAACAAAATAACTAATCCAGACCAGACCTGTCTCTTTAACACGATAAAACATTTTCACATCTACATAGTTATATACAACAAGCTGTCACAAAATTTGTTATTATGCATTGCCCTCAATTCTTAAATGCAGCTGATTTTGATGAAAAAACCAAAACCTATAACCAACCTGGCAACTTGAAAACTTCAACAATATAAACTAAGGCCCAAACTATCATTGAAAAAGGTCTGCTTCTTGATGTACAGCACACAGACACAGTTGTTCCCATAAGTATTGGACATGTTTTGATGCAGGACAGCTTTTCCATGAATGATGTAAATCTTTCTCTGTTAACAAGTATTGAATGCAAAATTGACTGCATTCAATAACGCATTCCTATCACAAAGATCCAAACCTATTTACTCTTCCTCTCAAACAAATCTAGTTTCTTTTATCAAATTCTTCAAAACTTGCTATTAAATCGAGAAAAGTAACTGTGAAGGTCAATAAATCAAATCCAAGCTAAAAGCATGGCATGATTCAATGACATCTGTGTAGGAGAGCATAGTACTCTACAGTGTGACATTAAACTATATGCATATCTGAACATTCAGCAACAAGAAATTAAAATTGGTTATTCCCCTGAAGTGGTAAAAGACTTACCTCATTAATTATTCCATCACCACCAACGCATATAATTCCTGGAAGAATATGTAGTTGTCAGGATAAAGATGAGAGAGATCATAAAAAAGGGTAAGCAAAACATAAATGCAAAATGTTATCAGGCGATGCATTGAGTAATAATACCATCAGGACAAGTGCTGATATCAACAGTTGAAGCAAGCTTTTTAGCATGGCCAGCAGACGTTGTTTTGACTACCTCCAATTTGAACCCCGCTAGCTGTCATTAAATTATTGACATCAATATATATCAGAGCAAAGCATGCATACATTATCAGCATACTGATGTAATGCAAGGAGCGGAAAAGGATCATATCTTAGCAGAAAAGAAACATGAAATAAGTTGGACAAGAAAAGCTAGGAATATCCAGTACACATGTTGTACTTCGGGATTGAGATATGGTGAGGTGAGGTTGAGTTTTTTTTTGCAGGTACAATCCCCTTAAAACACAACCCACACCTCACTAAAGCTAAAAATACATGCTTTTTGTTACGTTTTTTTGCGGGTCCCACCAAATAAACCCAACCACGCCCCAACCCCAAACACATCCGAGAGGTGATTCATGCTTTCATTGGCATGTTGAGATGGATGAAATCGCGCTTTGTGCATCATTGCATTGGCAATTACATGAAAACCGAGAGCAAAAATCAAGAAAAGACCTTAAATATTGGTTCCACAATTCCATGGAAAACTTTAGTTGAACGACCGCGCCCCGAGCGTGGATTTAATATGACCAGCATTTTGGGAGGGCTCTTGCACTTGAAGAGCAGTTCAGGCGGGGGGTCAGTGGGAAGTAACTCAGAAGAAGCTTGCTTCTTCGATGAAGCCAAGGGATGGGGCAAACAATTAATATAGCATTGCTGATCAGCAAATCCACCAACCCATTGAAGGGCCTCTTCCACGCTAGAAGCCAAGAAACGGTAGTCTCTGCGAGTTCTTTTAGGCTTCATAAAGCAAGACAGCCCACAAGAGCTCTTTTTTATGGGATAAGAATGCACTGTAAAATGTCTGAGACCAACATTGTATGATACCTGTCAAAGCCATGCATGGGGATCATTGCTCAAGTTCTCGATGGTAAATTCTTGAGTATAGTTTAAAAAAAAATTGGGGAATGAAATTTCAATATTACCGAGATGACATGCTCAAGATGGAGCATATGAGAACCCCAAACCAAAGCTTTGCTTGTAAGCTTAGCATCAACTGCTTGCTGGTTGGTGACGTCAGCTTGATCTTTCGTAGTACTGGTATGATAGGAGGAAGAGGAAGAGGTGTTTCTTTTATCCAAAATGAGTTTCCCAGATAAGACAGCATAGCCTAACAAATCAGAGTTTTCATCTCCTCCTGCAGCTGCTCCTCCACCTATGTCTATTCTGTGCTCATCAAGCTTGGGTTGGTTGAATGGAAACGGGTCATCAGCAACGGCCTCAGTACTACTCCTGGAATTGGAAGAGGCAGCCTTGAGCTTCTTGCTGCGTTTCTGTTTCTCAGGGAAAACAATTGGGGAAGAGTGCGTGGCTATTTGAGAGCACAAGCTCAATCTCCTCTGAGATTTATTAGTGTTGTTAACAGGAGCAGTAGTAGGGTTGGAATTAATACCCGGATTATTCCTGGACACAAAACTCCCAGTCTTACCCTGGTGCATGTCTCTGCGTCGTGTAATAAAAAAAGACACACAGCAAGACAGGGGATTGATGACACCTCTATAAACCTCCAACAAATTTTGATTCAATTTTAATTAATTGATAAAAAATCAAAGCAAGGAAAATGACATCCCACACTCTCTTACATGAGCTGGAAGCGATACGGTTGTGGTAGTGGTGGTAACAATCCAATTTTGACAACAATAAACGGCATCAATCAAAAGCACTATCCAGACGGGAAATGACCAGATCAGCCTGCAAAAGTTCAATTCAATTCAATTCCTTGGGCTGTTATTTCTTTTTATTACCTTTTGAGATTAGATTCGAATAGGAAAGAAATTGTCTATGATAAATAAATAAACAAATTATGGGCGACAAAACGGAAGGAGAAGAGGAGGAGGAAGGAAAAAATTACCGTGGAATGATGATAGATGTCGGTGAGATCGTCCTCGTCTAGGTTGAGGAGGAGGAAGGAAAAAATTACCGTGGAATGATGATAGATGTCGGTGAGATCGTCCTCCTCGTCTAGGCTCTAGCTGATGCGCTCTCATCTCGTCTCAGATGAAAATGAAGCAATTTGCAGCTGGTGAGAATGAGGTGGACGAGGAAGATTCATTCGTTGGTTCGTTCATTCAAAGTTAGAAAGAGGGGTTTGGGCCCCCATGTCTCGGCCTCATCTCATATCACTCTTTTCTTTCTACAGTACTTCCGTGCCAGTGATATGGCACTGCAGTTATTATTATTATTTTTTTCACCATCTTTCATTTCATTTCCTGTAATATTTAGGGCTTAATCTTACAATGTTCATATAATCTCCTGATGATGGTTGTTTTATTTTTTTTTATAATATTGAATTTCATTTCAAGGATTTAATATTTAATTTGAATAATAATTATGAAACTGAAAAAATATAATTTTTTTATATGAAATAAACTCAAATGAATCTCTTAAAACATGATTAATTTTTTAAATTTATAATACATAAAATTTTAAATTAGAGCTCTTTTAAAAAGTTTAATCAAGATGTTAAATTAAGAAGTTTAATTCTCAATTAATTAAGTATGCAATGCACAAATCATTATTTTTTTTTAAATAATGGTTATTTTTTATTGAATCACCAAATTATCCTTTGATTATAATTAAAAAGCTAAGATAAAAATAAAAAAAATACTGTACTTTAATAATATTTAAAAATCAATTTATCTATAATTAATAAATAATAAACCATTGCACAAATATCTTATTTCTTTTAATAGCAAGTTTATTGATTTAAAAAAAAACAAATGGGTCATTTCATTGTTTTCAATTTTCAATGAAAAATATCGTGGTAGTAAAAGAGGAGCCCTGCTAGTTTTTTAATGGTTTTTAGTTTTTTTTTTGTTATCAAATGAGGAAAACAAAAATAATCCATTATCATGACAAAAAAATAATAATATTCATGTGGTATGGTTGCTTTGGATGAAATGCTATTTCAGGTAAATTTCAATATCTGATATAATAGGCCTCGAAACACTTTCATCTTGAAATACTTGGATGGTGATTTGAATATTGGTTCTATAACTCTTACTTATCTTGTCAAGTTAAATGCTTGATATTTTTATAAAGAACTTATGGATTGGTTGGTATGGATAAAACCGTACAAAAGATTTGATTTTATGATAAAACTAGCTTGAGGTTTAGTGGTACTCATGCATAGAAAACAATTATGTAATAACAAATTAGTGGATACTTGTAATTATTTCCCTCTCATATGCTTGTGAGATGCAAGCCCAAGATGGGAAAACATCTATTACCTACATATCTTAACATCCTTAACTTTTCTAATTGCGTTAAAATCTTTACTATAAAATCTCTCTCTTTTTTTTCAATTTGTTTTTTGTTTTTTTGTGTCTATTTCATGGTAATGATTGAGTTTTTTTGTTTTTGTTTTGTTGTGCTATCAAGGTTCCTTGTTAATTCAAGTACCAAAATTTATAAAGAATTAAGGATAAAATAAATATAAGCTTATGTAAAAAGAAAGAATGATTTTTTCATTAAAAGTAAAATAATCAAGATTATTAATTTATTTTATTTTCACATATGTTCCAAACAATGTGTGTATGTATTTGAATTCATTTATGTGGTTTAGTGTTTTGTTCCGGATATATAAATTATAATAGATTATTACTTGATTTTAAATCAAATATAAAATTGTAACTTAATTTAAATAAGGCCATAACAACTCGTTAGCCATGAGCTTTAAATATTTGGTCATTGAATGCTAAAATTATGTTCACCTTATATATATACATGTTTAGTTTTTTAAAATGCATTTTAGTTTTAATTGTAAGATAATTAAAAGAAAAAAAAATTTAAGCATCCAATCAAGAATTGGTAGCATTGAAAAGTATATAATTTGGCTTTCAAGAATATAAGCAACATGTAAAAAACTTGCTTAAATTATCTTGAATTTCATATAAGAATCAAATTGTAAAATGTAAAAAAACATTATTCTAACATAGATATTATTTAAGCAACTCAAAACAAAAAGTGGTATAATAAACAAAAAAAAGTATGAAAGCCCAACTTTTGAGTGAGAAATGAAGTCTTAACAATTGTTAGCAGGTAAAGAATAATAAATATTTGTTAACTCTTTATTACTATAAGAACCTGAATAACTTAGATAAGTGTTTGCAAAAATATTTTATATATCCATCTACCTGTTTAAACTTAGTATATAAAATAAATATGGTACATATCTTTAACATTCATCTTACAAAGTAAATTTTCTCTAAAAGAAAGTAATCTTAGAGCACCTAAAACCTTTAAGATTTCTTGAGCAAACATTGACCAAAATGAAAATAAAAATAAAAATTCATCAACAATAAATAAAAATAAAATTGAAAAAATCAAGCAAAAAATAAAAATCAAGATATCTTACATCGCAACACATATCTGATCATATTTAATAAATTCTTCTATCAAAATAAATTTGAAGTAGAAAAACACATAAACTTTATAATAGAAATCAACACACACATAAAATTTACTGAATAATAATTTAAAAAATAATGCAAGACTGCACATATGAAAAATCTTATAAAAAATCAATATTAAAAAAATAATTTATATATAATTAAGAAAAAACCACAAATGAATCATATTCATCTCTCTAAAAACTAAACACACTCAATATTATTTAAAAATAATCATAATTTATTTAAAAAATATACATAAATAATGCATTATTCTTAAAGAAAAAAAACTAGGTCAGGCACTTGTGGGCCTGGTAAGCCAGGCCCAACACTTTGACCCAATGAAGCGACGACCCACGCTCGGGCCTGCAATGCCAGGCCTTTGCACGAGCCTTTTTTTAAAAATTTTAATGGGGAGGATAACAATTCATTTGCCCTAAATATTTCAAAAAAACATGTCCTTTGTTTTAACATAGAATTCGGTCATTGTAGTAGTTAGAAAAATACGGTTCGTTGTTTTTTCACCTAAAAATCTCATTTCAACCCATTTTTAACTCAAAACACTTAGAAAATATCATAAAGACTTTGTTAAACCAATTAATGGTTACCAAAAAGTAAAAAAAAAACCACCTAAAAACCTGAAATCCACTCGGAACAAAATTTTTTCCCGAGCTTAGATATATTATTTTAGGTGTTTTCAAGGTTACAAAAAAATCAAAATGTAACTCTTCTTATCATATGAAACCTTTTGACACAAAAATAAATTGTTTTGGTAAATCTTCCTTTAAGACCATTTTTTCTCTCTAGACCAAAATCCAGTGACTCCTTCTCTCTCCTCCCAATAAAAAATGTTTGAAAAAAGAGAAAAATGAAGTTAGGTACCAAAACATATTTTTTTAAAATTCAAGGGATTGGTCTTTTTATACCTAAAAAATATATGGGACTAAAATGAATGTTTCAACAAAACATTCAACCCGCCCTTTATGTTACCTAGGATTTTTGTTTTAGTCCCTTAGCTTTCAATTTAATCCTTCTCCCTAAAAAATTATGTAATTGAGAGCTAATTTAGGCTCCAAAGGCCAAATTGCACAAAATAAAAGTTTGAGAATCAAAATAATTTTTTTTTAAAAATATACTACTCCAATTCATAATGAATTATGAAAGAGGGCACATTAATTTTGAAAGCTAATGCCTTTTAGCTTTATATATAATATTGCACTAGGTCAATTCATATGCTACCACCCTTAAAACCTTAACCAAGTCAATATAGAATAAGTATCTTCATTAGAAAGAAAAATTTAGTATTTTTATAATTATCATTAATGTTATTTATTTAATTTTGCTAGCTATTTAAATTGCTAATATACAATATTTTCTAGCATTTTTTTAATAAAAAAGTACAATAAAAAACTAAAAAGCTTATGTACATATCTAATTAAACAAATAAAAAATTATATGTACCTATAAATGTAAAATAGAAAGTCGTTAATGATATTAAAAAACCAAAATGAAAGAAATTAAAAAAAAGATGTATATCAAAATATTTGATTTCAGGGGGCATATACCAATTCATGTTTAATAAGTTTGTTTATTTAAATAATCTTTTTATCTTGTAAAATGATTATTTGTGCTAATAATCTCATGTTTATATTTAATAAATTAATTTAATCTAATTAAAAAACTAAATATCTTTAAAAAACTAAATTTTACAAAGAACAACATATAAAAAGAAAAAAAATTAACCTTAGTCAATTTTAAAATTAATAAAAAATTATATAAAAAGTAAGTACAAAAAGAGTTAATGGTGCCCGATCTTCAATGAAATAAATATATGTTATGCATGCATTAATTTTTTTTAAAATAATGTTATATCATTAACTATGGTGATTAAGATTTATTTTTTGTGGATAATTTAATTATTTTAATGCGGATATAAAATTAAAAAAATATTTTTGAACATTAGTTTATTTATTATTTAAAAAACAAAATATAAACAATAAAAATATTATATTACTTACGAGCTTTTTGCCCGCGCATCGAGAGGTGTGTAACATTGCATCTCCCAACTTTGAGTGTGTTTGACAGTGTGGTAACGGTTGCTTTTCAAATAACGTTTTGTGCTGAAATACATGCTAATGATTTTTTTTTATTTTTTAAAAATTATTTTTAATATCAGCACATCAAAACGATCCAAAACGTACAAACCATATTAAATTTTAATAAAAATAAAAAATAAATTTTTTTTGAATTTTTTGGGAACGCCGGTTCAACCGTGTTCCCAAACACTCTTTTAGAGAAATGCATGATTGTGGTAGTGGCTTGAATTACAACTAATTTCTAACAACCGCTTAACATGTGAAATGTTCATAAAAGGCATGCAATTTAAAATGTATTAAATAATTTAATGTGATAAAAATCATTAATTGTAGGGAATTTTTTGCATGTGAGAAAGCAAATACATGAGTAAGAAATTAGTATTATGGGTGGTAAAAAGAGAATTTTAAATCAATGTCATTGTGGTTGCAACACGTCTTAGATGGATATGGTATAATTATCCAGCACATGACTTTTAAAACAATAATAATCCAAACAAAAAATCTTTATCTTATAAAATTAAATTACGTATAAATCAACACAATATTAATTGTGTTTTTTCATGGTTCTTTTCCATTTTAAATATCACAATGCATTTCACTTTCTTTTTATATCAATAAATTTATCATGTATAGACAATATGTCTCAGTTATATAATAAAAACCAGCTATTATGAAAACTAGGCCACTATTCATTCATGTTGGATGAGTTTTAGAGGTCTACATACATGTTGACTATGAGCATGGATACACTAGAAAGAATATTAATATTTAAATAATGTTTTAAATTGTAATAGTAGTTATTTATTAAAATATTTTTTTAATTTTAAAATATATTACAATAATATTTTTTTAAATTATATTTTATATCAACACATAAAAATAATAAGAATATATAAAAAAATTATTTTAAAAAAATTATTCTTCTAAGACCTAGTGACACACACTTGGTGGTAATATATAAAAAAATTATTTTTAAAAAAATATTCTTCTAAGACCTGGTGACACACACTTGGTGGTAACACTGCAAAAATAAACACGTCCTGGGGGCAAAAGCATAGGAATGAGTCTTAAAAAAGGTCAACCTAGTCTTCTCCTATCTTGCATGTGTTATGAATTCTTAGAAATCTCTGGTTAAATCATTTTTTGCAGGCTTGAGGTTGCAAACATGTGACAATTAGTGTTGAGATATGGCTTGATGCAGATGGCAGCCAAATGATAAAAGGGTTTGTTCGTTGCTCCACCTTCTATTTACAGCTATTTTATTAATGCATGGAATATTGCTATTTTATTAATGCATGGAATATTGTTTCGTAGAAGCATTGAACGGAAATACTTGATGGCAAAAGCTACTAGGCAGCTAAATTTTGTGCGGATAGTAGGAAACAAAGATGGTTTAAGTTTCTGATTAATAATGAGAAGCATAAACTATAAAAATAATATATGTATAATTAAAACAAAACACCAAAAAGTATGGCTAAATCAATATAGATACATCTATAAAACACTATCAACTTGAACAATAGTGTTTTTTTTTCAATCTAACTTTTTAACAATCCAAATGTTTTTTATTTAGTTTTTTTTCAATTAGCTAGTATCCTTTATTCGAATAAAAAGATTTTAAAAGTAGCATCGTTTATTTGTGATGGAGGGGTCCAAACTCCAATTTTTTTTAATATATATATATAAAAGTAATGATTCAAATCACCATTACATTGAGCTATCTTCGTTAAGTTATTAGCCCTAGCTTGCTGATTAGTACTTAAAAGTGCATTTTTATCATGGTTTTATATCATCATTTTGCACTTGAAGTATCAATAACTCCTTAACCAAAGCATGTTTTATAATAATATATCTAGGTTAGGGGTTTGGGGTTAGGGTTTGGGGTTTCGGTTTTGGGGTTTAGGGTTTAGGGTTTAGGGTTT
>NW_011500005.1:604829-605993 GCF_000495115.2 Populus euphratica
TGTGGTTCGACCCCGGTCTTGCCGGGTTATTTATTACTTCGACACTCCTACACTTGGGAGAAGACATCAACCTTTTAGTCGTGTCACTTGCTCTCCTACTATTAAGGCATGTTCAAGGTAATAGCTTGGGAATTGGTTAGTACATAGACGAGATTCTCATTGGAATTGAGGTATGTAATGTGCCAAGCATTGGAATGTGATGCAAGAAGTTACACCACTGTCCCAGACAAAATCTAACAGTTGGTATATGGTCAATGCCAGTTTATTCCTATGTGATGAGGGAAACATATTTTTACTAAAAAAAAGAAGCAATTATACAACCACCAAAAACATCCCCCTAGTTAAGCATATAAAATTTACCTTGTGGTGTCGACGGAGCAAAAATTGATTATTGCTGTGAAATGAGAAGAATATCTATTAGGATACGTAGAGAGGAAAATTGATACTAATATATTTTGAGCTACATAATTTTTTTTTCAATTTAATATTTTAACAACCTAATTTTATAGGAACATCTTGCATTGTAAATATAAATAACTATGTCAATATCTAATAATAATAATAATAATAATAATAATAATAATAATAATAATAATATCTCATAATGCTAACTGAGATAAAGTAAAAAATCTTGTAAAAAAATAAAAATCAAAAGATTTACATATTCAACATACATAACTCTCCTTACTTGTCACGAGGTTAATTTTTTATCCTAAAAAAAGACCTCGCGCGATAGTCTAGCCTTACTAGACCCAACATTTCCCTTACTGATTTACTCATGTTTGTCGAATAACTAAATGCCTCCCTTACCAAGAGGTTTCCTACAAAACTGTCCTCGATTGCAGCTTCTTTAATAGCCTGTCACCAAAAAAGCCAGCTGTCCCTTCTGCTAACCATTTCATTGATTTAATCTAGCCTTACTAGATTAAGTTTTTTCCTTATCGATTCACTTATATTTGCCTAGTAACTAAGTATTTCCCTCACTTAGAGGTTTTCCACTCTATCTCCAATTAAATAGACAAGTAAGATACACATGTGATGATGTACAAAACAAAGCATACAAGATATTATAGGAACAAGCCCTAACCATCATTAATTTCATCAACAAAGTAAGGGTTTAAGATTTTAGGATTTGGGGCTTCAGGTTCCAGGTTTTAAGGTTTA
>NW_011502338.1:0-12492 GCF_000495115.2 Populus euphratica
AAATGGAAACCCAAATTTACACTACTTGGAGGTTCTAGCACTTTCCATAGGGTTTTGCTGTCTCCTTCACTTCCCTTCCAGTTGCAGATATAAAAATACGAGAATAAAGAATAAACGGTGTCAGGAAGCAATACTTGTGATCTTTCCAGTGCAAAACCACGAAAAAAAGAAAAAAAATATGGCCGAAGATTTGGCGTTGGATTTACAAGAGTTGAGGCAGTTAGGGAGCATCGCGAAAAGGCCTCGTGTCGTTTCTCTCATCTCCTCTGAGATTAGCCAGTTGGAGAAGGTAATATTTTTTATTTATTTTTTTAAAATATTAATTTACTAAAAGACGATGACAAGAGCAATTAACAACAACTTGGTATTTGATGTTCTTGTTTAGTGGTTTTATTTATCGATTCTGATAAGTTGTTTTAATTTAGGGTCATAATGAAATGAAAGAAAAAGAAATGTTGTAGATAGAATGATTACAGTCCGAGGAGAGGAATCCTCTCTTAACACGGTATATAAAGTAGTGTTAATAACTCAAAATTTTCCTGCAAATGTTAGTGCTTCTGGTTTAAGGAAACTATTAGTCATGGTTCCTTCTCTACTTGTATTGCCCAATTGTGTCTTTGTGCGGATTCTTTTTATTTTCTTGTTTCTGTTACAAGGGAGAGAGGCTTTTACTCGTTACATCTTGGTTATAAGCAAACACTAGAACCAATTGAGCCCCAGCCGCATTGACATCAAACATAAATGTAATCAATACTCAAAATGCTCAAACCATAACTGATTTGAAAGATACTCTTGTAAAGTTGACATCTGCTCTCAGTTTTCAAGAGAAAAGTAAGTTTCTATCTCAACCCAGCAAAATCCTAAAGGGCAGTACAATTCAAGTACAAGTAGTTCTGGAAACCAACATCTGAATCAAGTCAAATCAGTCATTCCTCTCTGTAGTGGTAAGGTTATTAAAAAATTCATTCTTGAACCTTGTGAGAAAGAAGATGAGTTAGTCTCCAAAGGTAAGGAAATGGTTGAACCTGATCATTGCAAGGAAGAGACTGATTACCCACCAGCACTTCCATTTCTTCATTCCATGACCAAACAAAGGAAAGTTAATCACAATTCTGAAATCTTTGAAACTTTCAAACAGGTAAGGATCAATATACCTTTGTCAGATGTTATTAAATAGGTACCATTTTATGCTAAAATTTTGAAAGATCTGTGCATTGTAAAGAGAAAATTGAATGTGAAAAATAAAGTTTTCTTAGCCAAACAAGTAAGTGTCATTCTTCAGAACAATAATGCTTTGAAATATAAGGACCCTAGTTGTCCTACAATTTCTTGCTTTATTGGAGAACATAAAATTGATAGAGCTTTACTTGATCTTGGAGCTAGTGTGAATTTGCTTCCATATTTGGTTTTTTAAAGTCTCAATCTAGGTGAGTTAAAACCTACTTCTGTAACTCTTTTACTTGCTGATAGATCTGTAAAAATATGGAATAGTTGAAGATGTGTTAATATAAGTTGATAAATTCATTTTTTCTATGGATTTTATTATCTTGGATATACAACCTGTTGAAGCATGCAATTCAATTCCTGTTATTTTAGGATGTCTATTTTTTGCAATTTCTAATGCATTAATTAATTGTAGGAATGGAGTGATGAAGTTATTTTTTGGAAACATGACATTGGAAATGAATGTTTTTAACATTTGCAAGCAATCTGAAAATAATAATGATTTACAGGAAGTAAATTTTATTAAAAAAATAATTTATGATCAATTTGAAAATTTTTCCAATGAAACTGAGTTTAATAAATTTGAAGATTTGCAAATGGTTTGTTTTCAGGAAAAATCAAAGGCAAATAGTTGGAGACCAAAAATTAAGGAATTGCTATCATGATCAATTAAGTCCATACCTTCAAGTATTCAACCACCAAAACCCGATTTGAAGTCATTGTCATGTAATCTCAAATATTCATTTTTGGGAGAAAATGTAACTTTTCCGGTAATAACTTCTTTCAAACTTAATGTTCATCAAGAAGGTAAGTTATTACAAACTTTGAAAATGCACAAAAATGTATTAGGATGGACCATAGCTGACATAAAAGGAATTAGTCTTTTGATTTGCATACACAAGATTTATTTAGAGGAAAATGCTAAACCCTCTAGAGAAATACAACGAAGGCTTAATTCTAATATGCAAGAAGTAGTGAGGAATGAAGTCATTAAACGTCTAGATAATTGAATCATTTATCCTATTTCTGATAGCAAATGGGTAAGTCCTACCCAAGTTGTGCCTAAAAAGTCTTGGAGTTATTGTGATAACAAATGAGAAAAATGAGTTAATTCCAATAAGGACTATTATTGGTAGGCGCATGTGTATTGACTATAGGAAACTTAATTCAATAACTAGAAAAAATCATTTTTCTTTACCTTTTAATGGATCAAATTCTAGAAAGAGTTTAGGTCATGAATTTTATTGTTTTCTAGATATTTATTCGGGTTACAACCAAATTGAAATTGCATTTGAAGATCAAGAGAAAACTACTTTCATATGTCTATTTGGTACGTTTACATACCGAAGGATGTCTTTTGGATTATGTAATGCACTAGCCACGTTTCAAAGATGTATGCTTAGCATATTCAGTGATATGGTTGAACGTTTTCTTGAGATTTTTATGGATGATTTTTCTGTTTTTGGTAATTCATTTGATAATTGTTTAACTAATTTGGAAAAAGTTTGGAACAGGTGTGAAGAAAAGAATCTTGTGCTGAATTGGGAAAAATATTATTTTATGGTAACAAATGGCATTGTACTTGGTCACATTGTTTCATCAATAGGAATTGAGGTCGATAAATCTAAAATTGAGTTAATTGCCAACTTGCTAACACTAAATCTGTTAAAAATGTTAGATCATTCTTAGGACATGCTGGTTTTTATAGAAGGTTTATCAAAGATTTTAGTATAATATCTAAGCCATTGTGTAACCTTCTAACAAAGGATAATGTTTTTGAATGGACTGAATATTGTGAAGAAGCCTTTGTTAAACTTAAAAAAACTTAATATTAATGAAAGCAAAGCATAAACATTACAAAAAATACAAAGAGAGAAAGCAAGAACATGATCTTGATGTGAACACTAAGATGCTTAAATGCATGGCAAATGCCTCCTTTTATAGGCCAAAATTGGGAACTATTGATTTGATGACTTATTGATGAGTGGGTGGCCAACTCTTGACTTGGTGACAATCTTTATCTTCTCTTGTCTGCCCAAAACGTCATTGATAACGTCAAAATTGGAACCACTTGCAAACATGAAAGTTGTAGGCAATTGTCTCAGATGTCTTGTGTAAAACATTCAGCTCATTTGGACTTCTAGAACTCTAGATATGGCTAAAATACGGAACAGTGCTCGGGCTGGAAGACAGATTCGGACTTCTTTGTTGTTGCTACAATTTGAACTTGGAAATGACCTTTTTAGATCTTGGAGATAATGGCCTTTTTAGATCTTGGGCTCCATATGAAAGTTGTAGGCCTATGTCTTACCTTTCCATCCATATAAATTGGACCTAAATCTGAGATATATCATCCATATAAATTGGGCCTAAATCTGAGATATATAGCTCCAGTTATGACCCAATTACCGAACAGTGTTCCGGTTTGGATTGCACCGACATCTTTTTTTTAAGTTTGGCCATCTCTTTATCCTTGCAATTTAAGTTCTTAAAGTCATCAATTAATCCTTTCATTTATGTGATAGGCCTGCATTAAAAATAGACATTTACTGATAGGCCTGTATTTAAAATGAACATTTACCACAAATTAAAGGTATCTTATATTATTAAATATACTATTATAAAACATGCTTTAGTTAAGGAGTTATTGATACTTCAAGTGCAAAATGATGATATAAAACCATGATAAAAATACACTTTTAAGTACTAATCACACCCCCCAACCAGCTTATTACTCGTCCCTAGTAATCAAAGCGTTAAAATAGAAAAACAATTTGCGAATTCCACAAAGCAAGGTATTCATCATTTAACTTCCATTAATCTATCCAGATAAACAAACTCTTATTAAATTTATATATCTGCTCAATACCTCTTAACAAGATATTCATAAACCTTTCTTTGGTGCTCAATGTATCAACACATAATTATGGGGCTTTTCTTGGAAGAAAACAAAATTTTTGTTCTAATGTTTAAGGTTAACTTCCTTGGGATGGGATTATTATTTTTGTCTTTTTTTTTTTAAATATATATACATATAATTTAAAAACATAATGCATCTTTAACCCATGTAACGAGCTTTCAGCTAATGACTCCCAGACCAGTTGGCCTTAGGGCATTAGGTGTTAAGACACCCCTACGAGCTTAGTAACTCGGGTCGCAGATACTGATATGTAGATAGTGCAATGTTTGATTCCCTTAAGCTTTTCTCCTCAACCCATGTAACAAGCGTTGAGCCAATAGCTCCCAAGTCAGTGGACTTTAGAGTATTAGGTGTTAAAACACCCCTTCGGGCTTAATTGCTTAGGTTAGGGAGGTTACGAAACCAAATTTATCTACATTTTTATTATCATCATTTTTTTTTCTTCTTTCATTTTTCTTTTTTTTTTCATGGTTTTTTTTCTTAATTATATACAATCTCTTTCACTTAGTTGTTACCTTTAACAAAAGAACACAAATAATGTAATAATCCAATATGCAACCCATAATCATATGTTTAAAGTGTGTGTGTAAATTAAGGTTTAAGAATACATGTTAAATGAGTATATAAGTAGAATTAAGTGATAGTGATGCAAGAGTTTGTAAACCTGAATATTTCAAGAAGTATTATGATAGACCTTATTAAGAATGGTTACTAAGATGCGTCTCAAGAGTCATAAAAAGATCTCCTTTACTCTGTCATCATAGTAACAATTATTTTGCACATGCTTTATGAAATAGAAAACACATTTAGTTTTTTTTTTTTAGCTACTACCCTCCCCCCCAACCAAAACGAGACATTGTCCTCAATGTTCTAAGGTAGAAACATAGAGTATAGAAGATATCACCTGAAATAACGAACACTGACAAACCTGAAACACTGAAACAAATATAAGAAACAACAAAACACAATAATAAAACTAAAAGACACAAAGATTCATAAATGAAGGCTCAAATCTAATTTAAGCTTTTTACGGCTTTCCTTATATGACCAATTTATGCGACTCATGGAGGGATCAATCACATGAATGAAAGATTGTAGTTGGTCAATCAATTGTTCAGCAGTAGCAGCAGAGATTATGATTTGTCGTGTAGAAGATGTTAGAAATTCCTGTTCCACAGCATGATCAAGAAAAGACAACAACTTATCATAATAACCATTAACATTTAACAAACCTATAGGTTTATGGTGAATGTGCAATTGAGCCCAAGAGGAAATATGAAAGATCTCTTCCAATGTGCCTAGACCACCTGGTAAAGCAATGAAGGCATCAGCATAGTTAAACATTGCATTCATTCGAGTCGACATTGTAGAGATCTGAAGTTCCTGTCCAATTGTTTTTCCAATGATGTCTCCTTGTGCTAAAGCTTCGGGGACGACCCCCAAAACTTGACTACCTCCTAAAAATGCAGCTATTGACACACCTCCCATTAACCCAAGACTGCCTCCCCTATACACTAAATGAATCTTTCTCTCAGCTAGCACCTGACCAAGATGGTTTGCTGATTCTAAAAACTCCTTTTCTTTCCCAGGACTAGATCCACCGAAAACACAAATATTTCTTATTTGATGACCTTAAGAACTTGCCATTTCTACACACTTCTGTATTTGTTTAATGTATGGGTTGAGTAGAAATAAAAGGAAGGAAGAGAGGGTTTTATAGATGAGAAATGAGAAAGGCAATCATAACACCTATATGTAGGCCAGCTGGAGTCTCACACACTTTCTCTCTCTTTTTATTTATTTATTTATTTACTTTTTGAAAAAGCATGTGTATGTACAGGTAGTTGTGATTGTGGCTCACATCTTCCCTTGGTTTTACGTTCAAGAACGGCTTAAACGCCCTCTATGGGTCGGGGATAGGCTTCCCATCCAGTTTTCTTAAAAACTGGAAAACAGGGTCTTTTTTAGTCAGATTCCCAAGACTAAGTCGATCATGTTCTTTATGAAATAGTGGTCATAAATCATGAATTACACGATGCACATCTCCACTAGGATGCGTCTCAAGAGTTAATAGAAGATTATCTAAAGACTCCTTACTTAGGTCATCCTTAATGAATTGTATTTTATCTTCACGGTTTATAGATACCATTCCTAAAGAACGACATTGTGTATTACAAGTCCATCTAGCACATCGATGACAGACTTCTAGTCGTTTTGCACGACGTTTCTTTGCAAAAGTGCTTTTACCTGTTCCAGGCATATGTGAAATGAAGAAGTTAGAGGACTCACTTGATAATCGGACCTTTGCTTCAATCAACCAGCGAATATCTTCAGGAATTCCATGATTCATTAACAATCTCAATCTTGCACATCTAGCACGGTAAATTTTTGTAATCGCATTCTGAGGCAGAGCGGGAAAATACTTTTTTAATTTTTCAAGATTAGTGTCCATTTTCAAATGAGAATTAGAAGAGAGATTCAAAGAATTGCACAAATATATACACAAATATCAGTTATTGTGGGAAACTGAAAGAACCGACTTAAGTCACGGAGTACCGTTGTCCGCCATTTAACTGGGGTGAGAGAAACTTGCAAAAATCACTAAAAAAAACAAAAATAAAATAAAATTAAATCAATCTTTATATACAGGATCACCCAATTCAATAGAGTTATGTTCAACTGAAAAATTGTCAAAGTAAACTTTCAAACGATGTCCATTTACCTTGAAAACATTGCCATTCTTTGGATTCTCGATGTCATAGGCCCCATATGGATACACATGTTTCACAATAAAAGGACCGCTCCATCTTGATCTTAATTTTCCAGGAAATAAATGCAGTAGAGAATTATAAAGCAAGACTTTTTGACCAACATTGAAGGTTTTTTCTGTATTTTCTTGTCATGAAACTCTTTAATTCTTGCTTTATGAATTCTTGAATTTTCATATGCATCATTTCTTATTTCCTCAAGCTCATTTATTTGTAATTTTCACAGTTGACTAGCATCATCCAGATTTGAATTGAAAGCTTTAATAACCCAATAAGCTTTATGTTCAAGTTCCACAGGCAAGTGACAAGGTTTTCCATAGACTAGTCTATAAGGTGACATACCTAATGATGTTTTATAAGCAGTTCGATAAGCTCAAAGTGCATCATTAATTCTTAAAGACCAGTCTTTCCTATTAGGGTTCATTGTTTTCTCCAAAATATGTTTGATCTCCCTATTAGTAAGCTCTACTTGTCCACTTGTTTGAGGGTGATAAGGGGTGGCAACTTTGTGTGTGATTCCATATTTCTTCATTAAAGACTCAAATGGCTTGTTGCAGAAATGTGTTTCACCATCACTTATTATGGCTCGAGGGACTCCAAATCGACTCAAAATATTTTCTTTCAAAAACTTTATCACTATTTTGTGATCATTGTTTCGACTTGGAATTGCCTCTATCCATTTTGAAACATAATCTACTACGACTAATATGTATAAGAAACCAAATGATGGAGGGAATGGACCCATGAAATCTATACCCCAACAATCAAAGATCTCAATGACAATAATAGGATTTAAAGGCATCATGTGACGTTTTGAAATAGATCCCAACTTTTGACAATTTTCACAAGACTTGCAGAATGCATGTGAGTCTTTGAACATGGTGGGCCAATAAAATCCACTTTGTAAGATTTTTGCAGTTGTCTTTCTTGATAAGAAATGGCCCCCACATGCCTCAAAATGACAAAATTTAATGACACTACTTACCTCATTGTCCGGAATGCATTTTCGAAATATTTGATCAGGACAATATTTGAATAAATAAGGATCATCCCAATAAAAGTTCTTCACTTTGTTCAAGAACTTTCTTTTATCTTGGGTACTCCAATGAGCTGGCAATTGTCCTGAAACAAGAAAATTGATAATATTAGCAAACCAAGGTATTGTAGAGACAGAAAGTAAAGATTCATCAGGAAAGTAGTCATCGATTGATGTGATGTCAGTTTTCGAATCTGTTGTCAATCTTGACAAGTGATCTGCGACAACATTTTCGCTGCCTTTCTTATCTTTGATTGTGATATCAAATTCTTGAAGTAATAAAATCCATCGCACCAATCTAACCTTAGAATCTTTCTTAGAAAGAAGATATTTCAATGCTGCATGATCACTAAAAACAACAACAGGTGAGCCAACAAGATAAGATCTGAATTTTTCACATGCAAATACTACTGCAAGTAATTCTTTTTCAGTGGTGGTATAATTCATTTGAGCACTATTTAAAGTTTTACTTGCATAGTAAATTACATAAGGTTTCTTATCTTTTCTTTGTCCCAAAACAGCACCTACGGCATAATCACTAGCATCACACATTATTTCAAAAGGTAATGACCAATCGGGAGGTTGAATGATAGGAGCACAAGTAAGCAAGTTTTTAAGTTTAACAAAGGCTTCTTCACAATGTTCAGTCCATTCAAAAATAGTATCCTTTGTTAGAAGGTTACTTAAAGGCTTAGATATTACACTAAAATCTTTGATGAACCTTCTATAAAAACCAACATGTCCCAGGAATGATCTAACATCTTTAAGAGATTTTGGTATTGGCAAGTTTGTAATTAACTTGATTTTAGATTTGTCAACCTCAATTCCTTTTGATGAAACAATGTGACCAAGTACAATGCCGTTTGTTACCATAAAATGACATTTTTCCCAATTAAGCACAAGATTCTTCTCTTCACACCTGGTCAAAACCTTTTCTAAGTTAGTCAAACAATCATCAAATTAATCGCCAAAAACAGAAAAATCATCCATGAAAATCTCAAGAAAATGTTCAACCATATCACTAAATATACTAAGCATGCATCTTTGAAATGTGGCTGGTGCATTACATAATCCAAAAGGCATCCTTCGATATGCAAAAGTACCAAATGGACATGTGAAAGTAGTCTTTTCTTGATCTTCCAATGCAATTTCAATTTGGTTGTAACCCGAATAGCCATCTAGGAAACAATAAAATTCATGACCTGCAACTCTTTCTAGGATTTGATCCATGAAAGGTAAAGGAAAATGATCTTTTCTAGTCATTGAATTAAGTTTCCTATAGTCAATGCACATGCGCCAACCAGTAACAGTTCTAGTGGGAATTAACTCATTATTCTCATTTGTTATCACAGTGACTCCAGACTTCTTAGGTACAACTTGGGTAGGACTTACCCATTTGCTGTCAGAAATAGGATAAATGATTTCATTATCTAAAAGCTTAATCACTTCATTTTTCACTACTTCTTTCATATTAGGATTTAACCTTCGTTGCATTTCTCTAGAGGGTTTAGCATTTTCCTCTAAATAAATTCTGTGTGTAAAAATCAAAGGACTAATTCCTTTTATATCAGTTATGGTCCATCCTAATGCATTTTTGTGCATTTTCAGAGTTTGTAATAACTTACCTTCTTGATGTGCATTAAGTTTGGAAGAGATTATTACCGGAAAAGTTTCATTTTCTCCCAAAAATGAGTATTTGAGATTGGATGGCAACGACTTCAAATCAGGTTTTGGTGGTTGAACACTTGAAGGTATGGACTTAATTAATCGTGGTGGCAAATCCTCAATTTGTGGCCTTCAATTACTTGTCTTTGATTCTTCCTGAAAATAAATTATTTCCAAATCATCAGATTCATCAATCTCAATTTCATTGGAAGTGGTTGGAAATTGATCATGAATTAATTTTTCAGTAAAGTCCACTTCCTGTAAATCATTATCATCTCTAGGTTGCTTGCAAATGTTGAAAATATTCATCTCCAATGTCATGTTTCCAAATGATAGCTTCATCAGTCCATTCCTACAATTAATCAATGCATTAGAAGTTGCAAGAAATGGACGTCCTAAAATAACAAGAAATGAATTACATACTTCAATAGGTTGTGTGTCCAAGATAATAAAATCCACAGAATAAATGAATTTATCGCCTTGTATTAACACATCTTCAATTATTCCTCTAGGCACTTTTATAGATCTATCGGCAAGTAAAAGAGTTATAGAAGTTGGTTTTAACTCACCTAGATTGAGACTTTGAAAAACTGAATATGGAAGTAAATTCACACTAGCACCAAGATCAAGTAAGGCTCTTTCAATTTTATGCTCTCCAATAAAGCAGAAAATTGTAGGACAACCAGGGTCTTTATATTTCAAAGCATTATTGTTCTGAAGAATAGCACTTACTTGTTCGGCTAAAAAGGCTTTCTTTTTCACATTCGGTTTCCTCTTCACAATGCATAGATCTTTCAAAAATTTGGCATAGGAAGGAACCTGTTTAATAGCATCCAGCAAAGGTATATTGATCCTTACCTGTTTGAAAGTTTCAAAGATTTCAGAGTTGTGATTAACTTTCCTTTGTTTGGTCATGGCTTGAGGAAATGGAAGTGCTGGTGGTGAATCAGTCGTTTCTTTGCAATTTTCAGATTCAACCCCTTCCTTACCCTCAGAGATTGACTCATCATCTTTCTCATAAGGTTCA
The DNA here is from genome assembly GCF_000495115.2 of Populus euphratica. Classification (NCBI taxonomy): domain Eukaryota; kingdom Viridiplantae; phylum Streptophyta; class Magnoliopsida; order Malpighiales; family Salicaceae; genus Populus; species Populus euphratica. The sequence continues at coordinate 10,641 of NW_011502338.1, forward strand.
AGAGAGGGTTTTTCAATAACCTTACCACTGCGCAGAGTAGTGACTGATTTGACTTGATCCATGTGTTGGCTTCCGGAACTACTTGCATTTGCATTGTATTGCCCTTTGGGATTTTGTTGTGTTTGAGATGGAAACTTACCTTTCTCTTGGAAACTGAGAGCAGATGTTAATTTAGCAAGAGTATCTTTAAAATCTGTCATGTTTTGAGCAAGTTGAGTATTGATTGTCTCTTGCTTTTCAATGAATGCATGCAATGTTTCCTCAAGATTTCTTCTAGGAGGTGGAGCATAAGGAGGTGCATATCCATGAGAATTTTGGAAATTATGGTGTGCTTGAAACGGTGGTTGTGAAGTTTGTGCATTGTCACTCTTCCAACTGAAATTTGGGTGATTCCTCCAACCAGGGTTGTATGTTTGGGAGTATGGGTTGTGGTTGGCCCTTTGAAAACTGTTTAAAGCATGGGCTTGTTCATGGAGACATTCTTTAAAAGAAGGCAAGGTTGGACAATCGTTGGTTGAGTGTTCATTTGTTTCACAGATTTGACACACAATGTTTTCAACAGATTTTAATTGACCACTCTTTTTCAATTCTAGTGCCTCGACTTTTCTAGCTAAAGATGCAAACTTGGCTTGAAGGTCATGATCTTCCCTAAGGTTGTACATACCTCCACTAGATGTATGAGGTTGAGTTTTACTCGGTGCCTCACAAGTACCCGCGGTGTCCCAATTTTGAGCATTTTCAGCTAACAAGTCTAAGTACTCCATTGCTTCATCAGGGTCTTTATCTTCAAAAGTTCCATTGCACATCAATTCAACCATTTGCCTATCTTTAGGTGTTAACCCTTCATAGAAATGTGAAACCAATCTCCATGTTTCAAAACCATGATGAGGGCAAGTACTAAGCAAGTCTCGATACCTATCCCAACATTGGTAAAATGTTTCTCCTGGTTTTTGAGTGAAAGTGGTGATTTGTCTCTTGAAAGAGTTTGTTCTATGAGATGGAAAAAACTTCTTTAAAAACTGTTGTTGCATTTCATCCCAAGCACGAATGGATCCTGGTCTTAAATTTTGTAGCCATGTTTTAGCTTTATCTTTTAATGAAAAAGGAAAAAGCTTTAATCTAATGGTGTTCATGCTACAATTTAAATTATTATATGTGTTGCAGACCTCCTCAAATTCCCTTAAATGCAAGTATGGATTTTCCAATTCCAAACCATGAAAAGAAGGTAAAAGTTGAATAATACCTGGTTTAAAATTAAAATGAGATGCATCAGGAGGAAAAACTATGCATGATGGTGCACTTGTTCTTGTGGGATTCATGTGGTCTCTAAGTGTTCTAGCACGGTTATTCTCATTATTCTCATTATGAAGTGATTGATTATCTTCTTCGGCCATATTTTCTGAAAATGATGAGGATACCCTACAAAGTCTACCACTTGATGTACGTGACCACACTCTCATGCACGTGTAGGAATAAAATAAAAAGAAGAACAAGAAAGCAAAAGAAGGAGGAAGAAAACAAAATAAAAAGAAACAAAAGAAAAGAAACAAAGTTATATACAAGAAAAGTGAAAAGAGAAAATAAAATAAATACTATAATTTATACAAGAACTTACCTCCCCGGCAACGGCGCCAAAAACTTGACACGACTAAAAGATTGATGTCTTCTCCCAAGTGCAGGAGTGTCGAAGTAATAAATAACCCGGCAAGACCGGGGTCGAACCACAGGGAGGTTAATTGTACAAATTATAAACAACAATTATAAAACAACAATAACAACAACAACAATAGTAATAATAATAATAATAATAATAATAATAATAATAGTAGTAGTAGTAGTAGTAGTAGTAGTA
>NW_011502338.1:13580-21352 GCF_000495115.2 Populus euphratica
TGTTGTCGTAGATCACTTGTCAAGATTGACAACAGATTCGAAAACTGACATCACACCAATCGATGACTACTTTCCTGATGAATCTTTACTTTCTGTCACTACAATGCCTTGGTTTGCTAATATTGTTAATTTTGCTTGTTTTAGGATATTTGCCAACTCATTGGAATATCCAAGACAAAAGAAAGTTCTTGAACGAAGTGAAGAACTTTTATTGGGATGACTCTTATTTATTCAAATATTATTCTGATCAAATATTTCGAAGATGCATTTCCGATAATGAGGGAAGTAATGTCATTAAATTTTGTCATTTTGAGGCATGTGGGGGTCATTTTTTGTAAAAGAAGACAACTGCAAAAGTCTTACAATGTGGATTTTATTGGCCCACCATATTAAAGGACACGCATGCATTCTGCAAAACTTGTGAAAATTATCAAAAGTTAGGATCTCTTTCAAAACGTCACATGATGCCTTTAAATACTATTCTTGTCATTGAAATCTTTGACTGTTGGGATATAGATTTTATGGGTCCATTTCCTCCATCATTTGGTTTTGTGTACAAATTAGTCGCAGTAGACTATGTTTCAAAATGGATAGAAGCAATTCCAAATCATAACAATGATCATAAAACAATCATCAAGTTTTTGAAAGAAAATATTTTGAGTCGATTTGGAATCCCTCGGGCTATGATAAGTGATGGTGGAATATATTTCTATAACAAGCCATTTGAGTTTTTAATGAAGAAATATGGAATCACACATAAAATTGTCACCTCTTATCACCCCCAGACAAATGGACAAGTAGAACTTGCTAATAGGGAGATTAAACAAATCTTGGAAACAATAGTGAATCCTAATCGAAAGGATTGGTCTTTAAGACTTAATGATGCACTTTGAGCTTATCGAACCGCTTTTAAAACATCATTAGGTATGTCACTTTATAGGTTGATTTATGGAAAACCTTGTCATTTGCTTGTGGAACTTGAACACAAAGTTTATTGGGCTATTAAAGCTTTCAATTCAAACCTGGATGATGCTAGCCAGCTGTGTAAGTTACAAATAAATGAGCTTGAGGAAATAAGAAATGATGCATATAAGAATTCAAAAATTCAAAAATAAAAAATCAAAGACTTTCATGATAAAAGAATCTTGAGAACTTGATGCTGTATATCCTAGCGGTCCATTTGTTGTGAAACATGTATATCCTTATGGGGCATTTGATATTGAGAATCCAAAGAATGACAATATTTTTAAGGTAAACAGACATCATTTGAAAGCTTACTTTGATAATTTTCCTAATAAAAATGAATCCATTGGTTTGAATGATCCTATATATAAAGGTTGATTATTTTGTTTTTCTCACATTGTTTTTGTGTTTCTTTTTAGTGTGACTTTTGTTTTGCTAGTCTTTCTCTAACCCCGGTCAAATGGCGGATAACGGTACTTCGTGACTCTTAAGTCGGTTCTTTCAGTTTCCCATGATAATTGATATTTGTGTATATATTTGTTCAATTCCTTGTTCCTTCTTTTTTCTTTGCATCTCTTCTTTACTTCTCTTTTGAAAAATGGATACCATTCTTAAAAAATTGAAAAAGTATTTTCTCGCTCTACCTCATAATGTGATTACAAAAATTTACTATGCTAGGTGTGAAAGATTGAGGTTGTTAATGAACCATGGAATTCCTGAAGATATTTGCTAGATAATTGAAGCAAAGATTTGATTATCAAGTGAGTCTTCCAACACTTTTATTTCATACATGCCTAGGACAGGTAAAAACACTTTTGCAAAGAAACGTCATACAAAACGACTGAAAGTCTGTCACCGATGTGCCAGATGGACTTGTAATGCAAAATGTTGTTCTTTAGGAATGGTATATATAAACTGTGAAGATAAAATACATTTTATTAAGGATGGTCTGAGTAAAGAGTCTTTAGATAATCTTCTATTAACTCTTGAGACGCATCCTAGCGGAGATGTGCATCGTGCAATTCATGATTTATGGTCTCATTTTCATAAAGAACATGATCGACTTAGTCTTGGGAATCTGACTAAAAAAGACCCTGTTTGTCAGTTTTTAAGAAAACTGGATGGGAAGCTTATCCCTGACCCATAGAGGGCGTGTAAGTCATTCTTGGACGTAAAACCAAAGAAAGATGTGAGCCACAATCACAACTGTTTGTATATACATATATTGTTTTAAAAAATATTAATAAATAAAATAATAATAATAATAATAATAATAAATAAAAAAAGAAAGAGAGAGAGAGAGAGAGAGTGAGACTATAACTAGCCTACATGTAGGTGGTATGATTGCATTTTTAATTTCTCATCTATAAAATCTTCTCTTCCTTCCCATCATTTCTACTCAACCCATTCATTCAACAGATAAGAAGTGTGTAGAAATGGCAAGTTCCTATGTTTCTAAAATAAAAAATATTTATGTTTTTTGTGGATCTAGTCCTAGGAAAGAAAAAGAGTTTTTAGAATCAGCAAATCATCTTGGTCGGGTACTAGTTGAGAGAAAAATTCATTTAGTGTATGGAGGAGGCAGTCTTGGGTTAATGGGGGGTGTTTCAATAGCTGCATTTGTAGGAGGCAGTCAAGTTTTGGGGGTCGTCCCCAAAGCTTTAGCCAAAGGGGAAATCATTGAAAAAACAATTGGAGAGGAATTACAAGTCTCCATAATGTCTGATCGAATGAATACAATGTTTAACCATACTGATGCCTTCATTGCCTTCCTAGGTGGTCTGGGTACATTGGAAGAGATCTTTCATATTTCCTCATGGGCCCAACTGCACATTCACCATAAACCTATAAGTTTGTTAAATGTTAATGGTTTTTATGATAATTTGTTATATTTTCTTGATCAAGCTGTGGAATAGAAATTTCTAATATCTTCGGCACGACAAATCATAATCTCTACTGCTACTGCTGAACAATTGATTGACCAACTACAATCTTTCATCCTTGTAATTGATCCAAAAAAAAAAGATAATAATCCCAACCTAAGAAAGTTAACCTTAAACATTAGAACAAAAATTTTGTTTTCTTCCATGAAAAGCTCCATAGCTATATTTTGATTTATTGAGCACCAAAAAAAGGTTTATTAATATCTTGTTTAAGAAGTATGAAGCAAATATATAAATTTAATGCGAGTTTGTTTATCCGGATAGATTAATAGAAGTTAAATGATGAATGCCTTACTTTGTGGTATTTGCAAATTATTTTTCTATTTTAATGCTTTGATTACTAGGAACTAGTAATAAGCTGGTTATGGGGTGTGATTAGTACTTAAAAATACATTCCCATTAAGGTTTTATATTATCATATTGCACCTAAAGTATCATTAAATTCCCTAACTAAAGCATGTTTTATATTAACAAATCTGATAATATAATATACCTTTAATTCATGGTAAATGTTCATCCTAAATGCAAATCTATCACATAAATAAAAGGATTGATTGATGAGTTTAAGTATTGAAATTGAAAGGACAAAGAGAGGGCCAAACTTAGAAAAGAGTTGCTAGTGCAGTCCAAACTCGAACACCGTTTGGTAATTGAATCATATCTAGAGCTGTAGATCTCAAATTTAGGTCCACTTTATATGGATGGAAAGGTAAGATATAGACTACAACTTTCATGAGGACTCAAAGACTCAATTCTGCTGTTTTAAAGTTCAAATCTTAGTAACAATGAAGAAGGCAGAAGCTGTCCTACAACTCAAACACTATTCGGTTTTTAGCTCATATCTTGAGTTCTAGAAGTTCAAATAAGCTTTGGTTTTTTTTATTGAAAAGCTAAGACAATTACCCACAACTTCCATAATTCAGAGGACTCTAATTCTGATGTTAAGAATGACATTTTAGCCAGCCAGTAATATCAAAAATCAGCCAACAATATCAATAACCAGCATCCACCAATGTCAAAAACCAACAAACATTATACTTATTTGAAATACCATTAGTAAATCTTCTAACCTTGACATCTATTTTATCATTCTTTAATCCTTACATCACTATTACATCTCAAAGTTCTCTTCAACATCAAAAATCATTTTAATATTTGTAATTTATATAATTCACCTCTCTATGGTTCGACCCCGATCTTGTTGGGTTATTTATTACTTTGATGCTCCTGCACTTGGGATAAGACATTAACTCATTGATTGTGTCACTAGTATATGATCAAGATGATTTGCAGATTTAAAAGACTCCTTTTCTTTCTTAGGTCTGGATCCACCAAAATATAAATATTTCTTATATGATGACTTGAGAAACCTATCATTTCTACACACTTCTATATATGTTGAATGTATGGTTTGAGTAGAAATAAAGGGAACGAAGAGAAGATTTTATAGATGAGTGACACAACCAAAAGATTGATATCTTCTCCCAAGTGTAGGAGTGTCGAAGTGATAAATAACCCGACAAGACCGGGGTTGAACTACAAAGAGATTAATTGTATAAATTATAAATAACAATAATAAAACAACAACAACAACAACAATAATAGAAGAAGAAGAAGAAGAAGAAGAATTGATGAGAACTTTGAGATGGAAGATCAATGTAAGGATTCAACAATGATAATAACAAATGTCAAGGTTAGAGAATCCACTAATGGTATTTCAAACAAGTATAATATAAACTCTTTTTATTACTCAAATGAAAACCACACACAAAGGAGGTTCTAATCGGATTATAAATTGTTAACATGATTAGAGTTATCTTATTCGAATGATGCTAATACTTGTTAATGTTGTCTGGTATTCATGATTATAACTTATGCTAACAAGAAATCAAGTTTCTTTCATAGCAGAGGTGTTAGTTATACCATATCGTTGGGCTATAAAAGTGTCGAGCATTTGTTGTACCAATGGTTATACAACATAAATCTAGATTAACCATTTAATAAGCAAATTATTAAGAGTGAACAAGATAACAAATACAAAACATGTTAGTATCAAACATTAAAGTCCATGTTGAGTTTACACTATACTTATTCTTACACCATTAGTGTAAGCTTTTCACATTGACACAATAAACTTAGCTAAACATAATGAAGAAGAGAAACATAAATAAACAAGATAAGAACATAAATAAGATAAACGTTAACTAAGTAAAGGAAAAGAAATGAAAGCCATAAACAAGATATTAATGAAAGCAAAACTTAAGCATTACAAAAATACAAAGAGAGAAAGCAAGAGCATGATCTTGATCTGAAAACCAAGATGCCTAAATATATGGTAAATGCCTCCTTTTAGGTCAAAAGTTGGAACTATTGATTTGATAAATAATTGATGAGTGGGTAGCCACATCTTGACTTAGTGACAATCCTTAACTTCTTATCTGAATAAAACATAATTGATAACGTCCGAATTAGAACCATTTGTACCATAAAAGTTTTAGAAAATTATCTCAGCTTTTTAGGGGAAAAAATGAGATCATTTGGACTTTTAGAACTCTAGATATGGGCTGAAAATTGAAAAGTGTCTGGGCTACAGGACATATTCAGACTTCTTCGTTGTTGCTATAAATTAGACTTGAAAACAACCTTTTTAAAACTAGACATCCACATGAAAGTTATAGGCCTATGTCTTACCTTTCCATCCAAATAAAGTAGATGTAAATCCAATATCTACAGCTCTATATATGACCCAATTACCAAATAATGTTCCAGTTTAGACTGCACCAACATCTCTTTTCTAAGTTTGACCACCTCTTTGTCCTTTCAATTTCAGCACTTAAACTCATCAATCAATCCTTTCATTTATGTGATAAGCCTGCATTTAAGATGAACATTTACTATAAATAAAATTTGTATTATATTATTAGATATGTTATTATAAAACATGCTTTAGTTAAGGAGTTATTGATACTTCAAGTACAAAATAATGATATAAAACCTTGATAAAAATGCACTTTTAAGTACTAATCAATGAGAAATTAAAAATGCAATCATACCACCTATATGTAGGCTAGCTGGAGTCTCACTATCTTTCTCTCACTTTATTTATTTATTTATTTGAAAAAACATATGTATATACAAGTAATTGTGATTGTGGCTCACATCTTCCCTTGATTTTACATTCAAGAACAACTTAAATGTCCTCCATGGGTCAATGATAGGCTTCCCATCCAGTTTTCTTAAAAACTGGAAAATAGGTCTTTTATAGTTAGATTCCCAAGACTATGCCAAGTATGTTTTTTATGAAAATAGGATCATAAGTAATGAAATGCATAATGCACATTGTTACTAGGATATGTCCCAAAAGTCAATAGAAGATTATCTAAAGATTCCTTATATTTTGAAATAAATCCTGACTTTTGACAATTTTCATAAGCTTTGCAGAACACATGTATGTCTTTAAACATGGTGGGCTAATAGAATCCATATTATAAGATTTTTACAGTCGCCTTTTTAGACGAGAAATGACTCCCACAAGCTTGAGAATGACAAAGTTTAATGACACTACTTACTTCATTGTCCAAAATGCATCTTCAAACTATTTGATCAGGACAATATTTGAATAAGTAAGGGTCATCCCAATAAAAGTCCTTCACTTTATTCAAAAACATTCTTTTATCTTGGGTACTCCAATGAGTTGCCAAATCTCTTAAAGAAAGAAAATTGATATTTTTAGTAAACCAAGGCATTGGACTAAGAGAAAGTAAGGATTTGTCGGGAAAGTAATCATTGATTGGTGGGATGTTGGTTGTCGAATCTAATCTCAATTTTGATAAATAATCTGCTACAACATTGTTAATGCCTTTCTTGTCCTTGATTTCTTCCTAAGAATAAATCATTTGCAATTCTTCAGATTCATTGAAGTCAATTTTACACAAAGTTTTCAAATTGATTATAAACTAATTCTTTAATAAAATCCACTTCTTGTAAATCATTATTATCTCTAGGTTGCATGCAAATATTAAAAATATTCATTTCAAATGTCATGTTTCCAAATGATAGCTTCATCAATCAACTCCTACAATTAATCAATGCATTAGAAGTTGCATGAAATGGATGTCCTAAAATAACAGAAAATGAATTACATGCTTCAACAGGTTGTGTATCCAAGACAATAAAATTCACAGGATAAATGAATTTATTAACTTGTACTAACACATCTTTAACTATTCCTTCACATGAATAAAAGATTGATGATGTCTTCTCCTAAGTGCAGGAGTGTCCAAGTAATAAATAACCCGGCAAGACCGGGATCGAATCACATGGAGGTTAATTGTATAAATTATAGATAACAATAATACAACACAACAATAACAACAATAATAGTAACAATAATAACAATAATAATAGTAGTAGTAATAGCAGTAGCAGCAGCAGCAGTAGTAATAATAATCATAGTAGTAGTAGTAGTAGTAGTAGTAGTAGTAATAAAGAAGAACAAGAAGTTGATGAGAACTTTGAGATGGAAGATTAATGTAAAAATTAAACAATGATAACAACAAATGTCAAGGTTAGAGGATCCACTAATGGTATGTCAAACAAGTATAGTATAAACTCTTATTATTTAATTGGAAACCACACGAAAAGGAGGTTCTAATCAGATTATAAATTGTTAACAAGATTACATTAGTTATCTTATCCGATTAATGCTAATATTTGTAAATGTTCTCAGGTATTCATGATTATAACTTATGCTAACAACAAATCAAGCTTCTTTCATAGCACAGATGTCGGTTATATCATACAATATGTGTTATGAAATTGCCAAGCATTTGTTATACCAAGTGTTATACAACATAAATCTAGATT
>NW_011502338.1:21544-21868 GCF_000495115.2 Populus euphratica
AACTTAGCTAGACATAATGAAAGAAAGCAAAATAGATAAACAAAATAAAAGATAAAAGTTAACTAAGTAAAGGAAAGGAAATGAAAGGCATAAACAAGATATTAATGAAAGCAAAACATAAGCATTACAAAAATACAAAGAGAGAAAGCAAAGCATGATTCTAATCTAGAAACCAAGATGCCTAAATACATGACAAATGCCTCCTTTTATAGGCTAAAATTGGAAACTATTGATTTGATGACTAATTGATTAGTAGGTTGCCAACTCTTGACTTGGAGACAATCCTTATCTTCTTTTGTCTGCATAAAATGTCATTAATAACAT
>NW_011502324.1:0-3263 GCF_000495115.2 Populus euphratica
GGGTGGGAAAAGTTACTGTTCACATAACCATAACACCTCAAGTCTTTTAGTGTATTTAGTAGTAATTTATACAAGCTATCCACTAGGAATGAATCACCATATTTGCTAAGATCCTTATAGTATACAAATCACCGTACCTAGCTATCTGAATGTATAAATAGCCACCGTGATATTTACAAATATAAACTCTTGACACTGTTCAAATCAGGAGTTAGGTGATTTCCTGTGAAGGTAAGGTGATTAAACTCTTGATATTGCATGGGAGAATTCCATTGCTCAGTGCTGAAATTGCCAATCTCGGCCTGATCTGTTCCGCTGAAATTCTCGTCAGTGCCATCGTTTCTGATAGATACAACGTCCTCCTCTATATCTGCCTTTGTTCTAAGCATCTTGCCGGGTGGAAAACAATTCCCTCGCTGTTGGTTTGTTTCCGCAGGTTTTCTTTTCAGTGGGTTTAACATCTTGTGAAAAGAAGTGCAAGATTTGGCGCTACTGAGGAAGTTTATGCTTGAGGCTCTTTAAGTTGTTGGAAAATTCTGGGGAGAAAAGATACAAGGTAACATTGGGCAATCATCGTAAAAATAATTCGTGACCATCTCAGTGTTGGGGTTGATGTTCATTTGCCGTAGCTCATTCACTTTTGGGAACAAGCCGGTGGGTGCAGATGCACAACTTGGAATATTTTGATCTTGCCATGTGTTTCTGAGGATGCTGTTCTTCTGCCTAACACGACACAGCACCCAATCATCCAACTGCAGCAAGCAGAATTGTTGTTAACAATCCGAAAATCGTTATCAAGTATCACTGGCAGTTGAATTTGAGATGGGTTCGACCCTTCCACTTACCCTCATAGATCCTTTTCCCTTGGGATTGTTCCAAATCATGGCATCTAGCAATCTGTATTCATGCATGTTCCAGTCTGTCTTTAGTCCTTTGGGAGGGCGTCCTTCGTAGAACACGAGAGTCTTCTTGACGCCTATTTTGGCTGTTCCGAAGGAATTAAAAATCGATTTATCTGTCCCTGTTGCCTTCCAATAACCTGAAGCTGCTGCCCTGTGAGGCCGGGCTCCATTGGGGTACTTCCTATCCCTTGGTGTAAAGAAATACCATTCATCCACGCCAAATAAAGCTTTCTCTTACTTCCTATCCCTTGGTGTAAAGAAATATCATTCATCCACGCCAAACAAAGCTTTCTCTATTTTGCAAGAAAAGGTGTCTGTCAGTAGGCAATAGCTATACAAAAGATGCACGTAAGAAAAATGGAACCAATAGAAACGCAATATATACAGACTTGGTAGCTCCCATGGGTTATACTTATAGAGATCTATCTCAGCAATAATAGATGCAGGAAGTGGACTTGAAGTGACTCTGTTCTTCAAATAGTGCACTATGAGCTCCTCATCAGATGGATGGAATCTAAATCCTGGAGGAAGTTGAATGCCTGAGCTGGCTTTGGCCTCCATGTTAAAGAGGCTTTGTTTCTTGGTGATGGAACAACCTAGGGAGAAGGAATCAATATTGAGGCCAGCGATATAAACTATAAAAAATGGTTTGAAGGTTGGGGAGTAACACTGTGCTAAGTTTTTATAGGGCGATGCTCATGCATGCAGGCGTATAGATATCAATTATGTTTATAGAACAATAATTAAGCTTTGATTATTGCTAGGTGCAGATTCAGAGAAAGGAGAGTAGAAAACAACGCTTTTGTCTTATCTTCTGATTTTGAGGTTTTCTTAATTTTGAGGAAAATATTGTTGTATTTTAAATGTCCTTTTTCTTTTTATTTCATATGCAAGGCGAGTCCTTTTCAGGAGGAGCAGCATCAATGGAAATTAAGCATCACAGTGGATTTGATTCGATAATAACTACTGAAAAAAATGATAAAATATCCGCTATGGATGCTGTTCTTGGTTCTATTGGATCCTTCCATGGGTTTTCCCATCCCCTCTCTGTGAAAAGCTCCAAGATTTGTACAGAATATACAAGTGTGAGGAACATAACAAGGCCAACCTGATAGCCACGGGAATCGGCTGCTTCTTGTTTTCTTCTCGGGGGATCTATTCATAACCAGTTTGTCCGAAATTCCTGATTCATCGTGGATGTCAATTCCTAACACCGAATTCTTGGAAGTTCACTCTTTAGACCTCAACGCTTAGGATAGCATTATCTTCGAACAGACCACCCCACCTGCCACCCATTGACAAACAAGAGGAGGAGGGATCCTGGATTCTTTGTCAAAAGAAGATAGACAATAAAACCTTATGTGAGTATGACCTTTATCTTTCTTTTCTTGTTTTGAGCTGCATTCTCTCTATCTTTCCTTTCATGTTTTTTATCCCTACATTTCTTCTGAAACTACGTTGTTTTGTTAAGAAAGATCTTAACAAATTGGTATTGGAGCCTAAAATCCTTGACCAATAATAGAATATTGCATATTAAACAATTCTAGAGGTAAACCATGATGAAAAATAACAAGATTAAGGCATTGGAAGAGCAGACAGAAGGCTTGATGAGCAAATGCAAAGCATGCATCAAGAACTCCTAGATTCCATAGCTGAAAATCATAAGTAATGATCACCGGAACCAACCAAAAAGGCTGAGCACAGTATCAATATGCAAATGGACGTTATGATGGCCACTTTAGATTGATGCATGCTTTGAATCCATTATCGTAATTGAATTTTGATATTATTTCATTAATAGTTTTAAAAACAATTTAAAAATAGCCAAAAAAAATATATTTTTAATTAGTTGCGTTACTTTCAATATTTTTATTATCTTTTTAAAAGAATTAAAAATTAAAATAATATATATACACACACATACTCACACACAAGAAGACCAAAAATACAAAAAAGAAAAAAAAAAAAAAGAAAAAAGGAAAAGAAGAAGAAATAAGGGATTGAAAACCAGAGTGATTTTTAGTTGCCTAGTTTCTTAAGAGGAAAATGACTTTTTTTATATATATAAAAAAAAAGGAATGGGTGGGGCAGGATCTTTTCTAATTAAATTTAGTAGTATAAATGAAACAAAAAATTATATCTAGTTCAATCCAGACTATTCTTAAAAAAAAAAAAATCAACATAAATTTTTTTCTAAAAAAATTAATACATCAATGACTACGTTTATATTTATTGAATTTATTGCTAAAATATTAATCTTAAACTCGAAACTCCTAGCAAATGATCAATAACCCAAGAAAAAGAAAGAATCGGTTATATTTTTCATATGATCTCTTATATATATATATATATATATATATA
>NW_011502324.1:3315-20815 GCF_000495115.2 Populus euphratica
ATATATATATATATAGACAGAATAATTATCTATTTATTTTTTAATATTTTATATGAAGGCGGGCATTAAAAAAGACAGAAAAAAACACATTATAGATGGAAAAAAGAAAAAGAAGTAGTAAAAAATAATTAACTCTCCTAGCCTCCATTGATAGCTCTTCTCTATATAGCACCGTTAGCACCACCATTTCTCACAACACTAATTAACCTCCACACCGGGAATCTCCTCTCAACTCCATCATGAGCTTTAGTCCTAACAACAGTCCTCGGATACAACTATTAGGGATTTCGACTAGTGATGTACTGATAATTACTCATTAGAAGCAAAGTATACTGACACAATATTTAACATGATTTGGTAAATCACCTACATCCACAAGAGAGTTTCATATTATTAGATATAGAGAAAGGATAGAATACAAATACATGGAGGAGGAGGATTACATCCACTTTACTCAACTCCCAACTCTCATTGCTGCACTTGCAGCTACTGCAATGGTAGCAAGGCTGTTACCATTGCCCTTCTCTCTTTCTCTCTACTCTCTTACACATACTTACCACTCTTTCTATTATTTTTCTTTCCAACTTATGCCTATATTTATAGGCATTAATGGTAAGATAAATTGGCTATAAATTATGGCACTAATGGTGGCAGCATATAGGTTGCACCATTTTGTCCATGGTTGGTGCAACTACTATTGTAGCCTTTTGACAATGGCAATCCTCTTTCTTATGGTAGGCTGCAAATGCTTTTTGGCTGCTGCACATTAATGGTAACAATCCTAACAATCACCCCATTTGTCATTCATGTGGGCAATTGTCATATTTCTTTTTCAACACATGCTTGCATTTTATAGCTCTTCCAAACTTACCATTCCGAGAGCATCTTTGACCAAGTTTACAAGTACTCGCCAAACCTTTCAACTACTAGAGTCACCAAAACACACCCTTACTCATGCTAAAGGATCACTGCAACCAGATAGTCTCCCATATCACATCTGAAGAGTGTTAACACTTGTCTTTGGGACATCACATTCCCCTTCAAGCGTATCAACCATGCTCGATTTGGAATGATTTTTCAAGCCTCACACTAAGGTTTACAACACCCCCTTAAATGGATATTTTCAAGTGTGACAGTCATGGAGTATTTCAATGTGATCATGAGCTCACCACTCTTCTAAGAGTTTGCTCATCTTGGAGTTTCGTCTACCCTCTGTTCCACTCTAGAAACCACACCTTTCTTCTTTGTGAGTCTCCCGCTCTTAGTCTCAAGAGTCTAGGTAACTCTCCACCTTTAACCATGGAGGCAGCCCATCAAAGGTTGATTCATATCTGTCTTCATACTCTTAGTATTATAATGTCATTAAGAGTCAAATTGTTCCAGGAACCTGCGCATGCACTTTGCTTATTCCTAGTAGTCGCGTCTTAATGCTCCACAAGTCACCCACTTATTGTCTAAAGCAAATATCTTCTAGCTCATTGACCTTTAGCATGGGGGCAATATCCATGAAAGTCAATCCTGTATTTTTCTTCATACTCATCATAGCCACTTCATTGGTTATCCATTTATCCACTCATATCTAGCCATTAAATCGGCTCTAGGGCGTGCTGTAATTGGACTCCTATCATGGTCCTCACACCTTCTTTTAAGGTGTCTCCACTCGTCATCATTGGACGGTCTGATCTTGAGCTCATATCATGGCCCCCACACCTCCTTTAAGATGTTTTTGCCCGTCATGCAGCGATCGCATCCTCTTTCATCTGGGATGCCTCAAAGTGGCTCCAAGAATCTCTACCACCATGTAAACTATGAAAGAAATCACTGGCACTGATCATATACAAAGAGAGAGTTGCGGCACACTCCTTGCAATCCTCCATCTTAATTTTTATATTTGGAGTTTTTATGCCTTTATGCTTGATAGCTTTATCCATAACAACTCTCTTTTGGTGTCTTCTCCTTTTATTATAGGCGTTTGTACCCTCTCAATTAGGTGTCTTCACAACAGCTCTATTTCCATTATTGCATGTATTCGAAAGGTCTTCGCCTATTGTCTTTCATTAAGAGCACAAAAGACTTTCTATTGTACAACTTCACACAGTCTCTACTATGAGCTTCATCTGGGAACTCTTCTTCTCTTTACACATGTTGTCTCATTATAGTACCTTATTGGATCCAATGAGTACTCCTGCATAATCATTGTGCCCTCATGCAATTCCTTGCTTATGTTTGACAGCAGCTTATCCTGTCACAACACCTATCCAAGTTAAAATAAGGTGCCAATCTTTATCCCCTTATATATTTCTCTTCTATTATTAGGATCTTCATCAATCCTCAAGAAATTACAGTTACAGAATCTAACTTCTTTGGAGAAATCATCACTCCATCAAATCCTTGAACATACAGAACTCAACTGTTTCTTTGTGCCGTCATCATGCTAGTCTTCAATAGTTTCATTACAAACTTTTACATATATAAAAATAGTACCATATGGATAATCCTTCAACTAAGCAAGTTCTCAGGAAAGATTGGAGGGGTCACATCGGTCTCGCTTAAAACTCAATCTCCTAGACAGAACTTCTTAAGCCATATCTATCCATCATATTGTCTTTTTATATACACAACCATTTGCTAGCTTTGTTGCAGCTTTCCTTTACAAGTGATCTGAGGTATCTTGATTTTATACCTGATTTCTCAACATCTGGTAAGACTACTAGTGCTTAGATTCATCAAGATTGGTCTTCATCAATTTTTATTCTCCACCTCAAATTGTCCACTTGATTGGGTGTCTAGAGTATCCCAATTTTACCTTCCCTCAAGGTAATTAAAATTTCACCACATAGTTGTTTAACACATGTAATTGGGCAAACATATGCAATTTTTTCTTCTTCATCTCCATCGACCACCATAATGACCTTAAGATGTCTCCTAATTAGGCAATCTCTCTCAATAATTCACCACCACCATTTTTAGGCCAAATCTTAATTATCATACTATACCATTGCATTTGGAACAATCAAATTAGCTAAAAACAAGTTTGAAATAGTCCAAATCGCATTTCAGACTGCTAAGATTTGATCAAAATAATTCTGGCTTGATGAGTGGCCCAGATTCAATCTCAGATCCGATGGCACATAGAATCTATTACACTAAATCATATCCCTCAGCTCGCAGCTCGACTCAGCTCATCTCGGCTCGTGAATGATGACATGTCATGGGGTCCTACTGTGCTAACATGTTAGCTGATTGGTTACTGACATGGCATGCCAATTGTGTATGTTGACGCCATGCTTATATCATGATGATGTCATCCAACATCCTGGTTAACCATATGGGTCAAATCATCTGGTATTCGGGTCGGGTCAGTCCATCCAAGCGAAAAAGACGCACGCGTGAGGCGCGCTTGTGTGCGTGGGCAGCCACCTCGTTAGCGCATGAAGGCACATGCAGCAATGTCTGACATTTGATTTTCACGCTGTTTTCACTAGTATGATCGTTTCTTTCTCCTTTTCACAGTGGTATGCTCAAAATACAAGTTTGATAACTTTCATTTTTTAGCAAAAAACAAACACCACTTTAAGTCATATGCTCTGATACCAATTATTGGGAGATTTTAGATCGGTGATGTATTGATGATTGCTCATTGAAGGCTAAATACATTGACATTATTTAACATAGTTCGGCAAACTGCCTATATCCACGGGAGAAACCAATAATAGATAGATAGAGAAAGGGTTACAACACATATGGAGAAGGAGGATCACTTCACTCAAACTCAACTCTCATTGCTCTCACACACTGCTATACATGGCACTAGGGCTGCTGCTCTTGGCAGTCCATCTTTCTCTTTTTTTCTCTCTTTACCTCGCTCTCTTTCTTTTTTATTTTGCTCTCAAATAATACCTCTATGTATAGGCAATTTAATGGCAGACAAGAGGCCATAAATCATGGCACAAATGGTGGCAGCTTATGGGTTGCACCATTTTATCAATGGTTGGTGGAACTACCATTATAACCTTTTGATAATGACAACCTTTTTTCTTAGGGTAGGTTGTAAATGTTCTTGCCTATTAAATGGCAACATTATAACTACTTCATAAGTGGTTATGAGTCAAAGAATATGAAATCCTAATTGCAAGCGCAAACCTGGAGGGTTAAGTGAGTCGAAGAATAGACGATCCTAAAACCAATCTCAACAAGAATGCATCTGCCAATAAAGACTGACTAACATGTACTCTAGATAACCATTCACAAAACTAAAAAACAACAATGAGAGATTGAAAAATAGAAAAAGATACAAGGAAGGAAAGAGGTGCATAAATCAAAGACCAATAACTGAAAAAGAGAAGCAACGGAGAAAAAAATGAAAACAAAACAGCTAAACTTAAGGTGAGAACTTGACAATCATAGAGAAGAAAGAGCCAAAACTAAACATTATATAAAGCAAAAATGAAAAAAATATGCAGCAAAAAGAATCTTCCATGTTCAAGAAAGACATGTAGGTAGAAGAATGGTAGGGGGCTGGCTAAAGACTTGCAAAAATCCAATGAAGAAACAAAATGCACATGCAACCCGGCACAACAGTATGGACCTAAAATAACAGACAAAAAAAAAAGAGCAGCTGGCAGCATGCATAGATACTATGAATCATTCGAGATCATGAAATGAAGTTCAAAACAGCATAGACTAGCTGAGCAAGCATAAATGTTTATCTATCAGAAAAAGAATCATAACAGCTAATAGCATCTCTAATGCAAAATGCTAAATTAAAAAACCAAATTGATAAAATGATTTATTGAATAATATAAATATAGCTTTTTTGATTATATACATTCTAATGATAAAAAGCTAATTATATTTTAATATATTTCATGTTAAATTAATTTTAATATAATTATATAACATTTAGATATTTTATATATAATATAATTATGATGTTATTAATTATATAATTAATATGAGTAATTTATAAAATTAATATAAAATTAATGAAGCAATATGAAAGTTAAAAGATATAATTTAAAATTTACTTATCTGAATATTTTTAATTTTTAAGTTTATGTTACTGTTAAAAATTTAATTTTTTAAAAGTAAATTTAAATTCAAACTTTGAAAAAACCCGTCAATATTTTAAATTTTCATTTTCATTTTTTTTTAAATTAAGCTTTAAAAAAATGACCGCTAATATTTTGAATGTTAAAATTTGAAATTTTAAAAAAATAACCGCCAACATTTTAAATTTTGAAAAAACAACTGTCAATATTCGAAGATTTCAAAATTTGAAAAAATAATCGATCTATAAATATTCTCATATACCTTAAAAAAATTTCTCACCATTTTTTTCTCTCCAATCTTTATTATATTTCATTAAAATTCATCATAAATTATTTTAATTTTAATTTTTATGATGCTTGTGATTTTGAGGATGACACTCATGTGTTTGCTTTTCAAGTTGCTACCGTTGTGGTTGCTAAAGAAGAGTCGAATAATCAAGGGTAAAGAACAGGGTGTCATGGCTTTATTCTTAGCACAATATTGTCAATCGTAATAGAAAGGAAGGTAAGTTAAGGTTATATAATGATTATTTTGCTAAAAATTCTAAATTCACTGAATGTCAATTTCAAAGAAGATTTAGGATGAGGCATCATTTTTTTTTTTTCGAATCGCAAATGCAATGAAAGGCTCATAGTTCATATTTCAAGCAAAGGAGAAATACTCTTGATATTCTTGGTTTAGCTTGCCTTCAAAAGGTAATTGCAGCTCACAAAATACTTGCATATAGCATTCTTACAGATCTTACTGATAAATATCTTCAAATTGAAGAAACCACTGTGATAGAAAGTCTTAGAGCTTTTGTTAAAGCAATCATAGATTTTTATGGTGATTGGTATCTAAGGGCACCAAACAAGGCCAATATTTGTCCGATTTTGATGTTGTTTTCACCAGTGTGATCATCTCTTCCTCCTCTTCACAATGGTATGGACAAAACATAATTTTAACTTTTATTTTGGAGAAAAAATAAACATCACTTTAAACCATATACTCTAATGTCAATTGTTGGGGATTCTGACCAGTGATGTACTGATAATTGGTCATTGGATGCTAAGCACATTGACATAATATTTAACGCGGTTTGACAAATCGAGTACATCTAGTGAAGAGTTCCATAGTATTAGAGATAGAGAAATAATAGAATAAAAGTGCATAGAGAAGAAGGATCACATTCACTTACCTAACTCTTAGCTCTCATTGCTGCACTTGCAGCTACTGCATTGACAACAAAGCTACTACCATTGCCCTTCTCTCTTTCTTTCTACTCTCTTACACATACTCACCATTCTTTCTCTTATTTTACTCTCTAACTTATGCCTCTATTTATAGGCATCAATGGTATGACAGATTGACCATAAATTATGGTACTAATGGTGGTAGCACATGGGTTGCACTATTTTGTTAATGGTTGGTGCAACTAATATTGTAGACTTTTAATAATGACAACCTTTTTTCTTTAAATATGCTACAAATGTTCTATCATTGCGGCACAGTAATGGCAACAATCCTAACAATAACACATGAGCAAACTTCTCTAAAGGCAATGGTGAGGCCTGCGATATTCCTTAGTCAAGCAAACCAACTGTTAGTCAAGCACCATATACACCTCAACCATGGCAACCAACAACAACAACATTCATCTCATATTTAACAATTACCTTCCAAACAGCATCATCAATTTCTTTTTCACTTTCATGGCTAATTAATCCTCAAAATTAGACCTGCAGTACCTCCCAAAATAGCAAAGAAAAACATGACTAACACCAGGGAAGAGAAGATGAATTATTTCTTTGAAAGAAAGTAGTGACTAGCATACAAGGGAATAACATATCATGACCAACAACTTAGCCTCAACCATTCCTGTTCATTAATCATTAGCCTTTACCAGTAGCTTCAACAGTTACCAACAGTGGAAGCTCCTCTATCCAGTTGCATCAATTTCTTTACACCATGATCTTAGTCGTGAACAACAGCTCCTCCTATAGCAACTTTTTGAAGGAGCAACAATAGTGTAGTGTTACATCTATCCCTCTCAGCAATGTCGCAACTGACATCTTCCTCAGCTGTCTGTGGTTTCCATTGAAGCATCACAAAAGAGTAGCTCTGCACTAGCAATAGCTTTTCTTCTGCGCAGCCGAGAGCTCCAGTAGTCTAGCAGCTATGTTTCAATTCCAGTAGCCTACCCCTCCTGTGTTTTTAGCCATTTGAAAAGGTTGGAGCCTTCATCAGCAGCAGTTGAAGTCTTTAACAAAGAAGTTGTTACTTCTTCATCGAGTAGCACAGCTTTACTCCAGCAGCTATTGGTGGGAGAAACCACTGGTGGTGGTTTTAGAACACTCAAAGGGGATAAAACACATGGTTTTATTACAAAAACAAGCTTACAAATTACAAAACTCACAATCTCAATACACACCCTCTCTTTCTCTCTTGTGTTTCTTTCTAATCTTTCCCACACACAATAATATAATTTTACAGCTTATGTATACATAAATTGAGAGGTAGCAGGTGGTGATGGTGGTTGAATTGTAGGTGGCTATAGGTGGTAGTTGGTGATTGATTGAGTTTACCACAATAGTAGCAGCAGTGTGCATCATCATCCTTCAGCACCGCACTAGCTTCAAGAGTAGTAACTTCTTCCTTCTCCAACAACCATTGTGAGCCACCAACATCTCCAGCAGCGCGACCAAACAATAGTCAACACTTTCCTCTCACCTAGGTAACGTTTCCTTCTTCCTTTCATCATTCATGTATGGTGATAATTGCATGGGTCCTTTCACGTTGCTGACATTTTTGCTAGAAAATGGAAGCCATAATTGGGTCGGTTCGGTGGCACATTAATTGGGCCCTACCCAAGCCCAGCCCGTGTGGCTAGGCTAGATTTTATTTAAAATAAAAAAAATAAAAAAGAAAAAGATGTTGGGCTGTTTGCTGGCCCAACAAATCTAGGTTGGGCTGGGCTAAGCCCACCCAGATCTAAAAGCATATTTGGCATGCACTATTTGTTTTTTAAGGAAAAGTGTCTGTTTTGGTCCTTAAAGTATGTTTATCAAATATTGTCTTAATGTACTTTTCATGTCTCTAATTTGAAGCTAGAAGTGTGTTTGCTAAACACACTCCATTGTCTTTTTATTTAGCTTTAATTTGTTCTTATTTTAGTGCTTAGCCAAATATACTTTAAAATAGATAGAAAAAATTTAGAGATCATTTCTAAATTATTTATGGATCCCACATGTGTTTTTTCAATAATTTTACGTAATATTGGGCTATATATTAACATTGTAAGATACAAAGCCAACATTTAAAATACCCGATTTCTTTTTGAAATTTTAAAAAAATTAAAAAAAAAATTATTTTCATTTATACGTACAAATTCTGAAGGTTTTTTGGACATATTTTCTAAAAAAAAAAGAAACAATATTATCATTTTTTAAAAATACCAAAATGGATATCATAATTGGTTTATGATTATCCATTAGGATTTGACCAAAATTTCAAAAATACCACAAATAAGTTTGTTCAATTAATACTCAAGGTATGAATTTTAAAACGTAATGCATACTTTTGGAATTAAATTAAATGAATTAATAGCAATAAACATTATGAGTTGTAGACTTTATTATTTGAGGATATAAAATTACACTGTAAAATATATTCTCAGGTACTAAAGATACAAAGTAGAAAGTAAGTGCAATACTAAAATTTACGTATAAGAACGATTAAGATTTAACCCGATAAAATAAAGATTTTCTCATAAAGGGAGATCTGTCTTGAACTTTAGCTGAGAGCAACAAATAAAAATACAACTTAGAATAATGATCAATCAAGAGTAAAACCTATCATAGATAGGGTGCATTTGGGGTGATGTGTTTTCCCCTTGCGTAACTAGTCCCCTTACACCGTCTCTCGCAGACCATTAGATTTTCTATTGATCGTAATATAAGGTGGCGACTTTTGAACCCTATTAATTATATTTTTATGATTATTTTGCAACACTTTCAAAACCCCTTATGATCCAAGAGCCATACCTCTCGTCTAATGTCATGCTCGACATAACATCTATCACTACCAAAATCCTATTATATTTCTAGCTTCATAAGTGAACTCAATGATAACATGAAGCCAATGCTCATGATTCTCAAGCTAATAGTTCTAATGTAGGCTTTTGATTAAACTAAATAGTGAGAGGAGTCTAATAATATCATGGCTAAACAGAACATACTCATTCAAATAAATGTTGTTTCATATAGCACGAGTTGACGACCGTGTAATCCACCATCAAAATCTTTTAACAATTTTAGAATATGACTACCTCATGGTTCAAAATACTTTTTTATGACCATTTATGAGTGAAAAGGAAGGTCGGGGCAATGTGTTATATGTAGGGAAAATAACACACTTAGACATTAATGTAGAATAAAAGAAATATATATGATAAAAAAGGTGAAAGAAGATAAGAAAAAGTTTGTGGATATGAAATAATATAATAGTAATGGAATTAATGATGAAGAAGATAATATTGAGGACCATGACCTATATTTGAATACACTAGTTAAAAGTTATGCACATAACATTATCATGATCGAAGGAATTTGTCAAAAATGATACATTATCATTTTAATTGATAAGGGTAGTAGATATAGTTTCACTGATGAACAAGTGACTAAATAAATTAAAGTAGTTATTGAGAAGACATTATGCTTATTATAATAGTAGCTAATAAAATTGTAATGAAATATAATTCTCACAGTCCTATATTCATATGGTTCATGCATGGATTTAAGTTTTAATCAAATATGAGAGTGTTGAAACTAGAAAGATATCATAAGAATTTACTCATTAATTGTATTTGAACCTATCAAAATAAAATTATCATTCAAAAAAAGTGGAAGGATGATTGAGTTAAAGGAAATTACAGTACAATATAGATTACAAATTATCACAATAATAAAGACACTTAAAAGCTTGAAGGAAGTAGTGTATGATTTTGTAATGCAATTTTTTTTATATAAGAATGTATTACCTAAACACCTTTCACCTGTTAAAAAGTTTAATCATAAGATTCATCTCATACCTAAAGCCAAACCATTCAATATTAAGCTATACAAAAGCTCACTTATGCATGATAAAAATGTAAAAAATTTGTTGAAAAAGTTGTAGAATGGAATTAATTAACACATTTACAATATATTTTGTTTTTGTAGTGTTGTTGCTTAAAAAAAAGAGGTAATATATAGAGTTAATGTGTTAATTACAAATAATTCAATAATTTGACCATCAACAATAAGTTTTCCATTCCATTAATTGATGACTTGATGGATGAATTACATGGTAATTAGTTCTTTTCAAAGCTAGATTTAAGATATGGGTATCTCAAGGTAAGAATATATGAAGAAGATGTGGAGAAACAACTTTTAAAACTCATTATAGACACTATAAATTAAAAGTTATGCCATTTAGCTTGACTAATACACCAATCACATTTCAAGCTTAAATGAACAATATATTGAAATCAATTTTAATAAGGTTTATATTGTTGTTCTTTGATGATATTATGATATATAGTTCTACTTTATAACTACACATTAATCATCTAATGATAGTACTGGAAACACTAAAGGATAATTAATTATTTTAAAGCAATCAAAATGTTCCTTTTTATTATCCATAAGTTGAGTACCCTAGGCATATAATCTTAATAGATGGTGTGATAAATGATTTAAGAAAGAAAAAAGTTGTGAAAAGAAGGCTAACCCCTATTTAGTTAAAGAATTAAGAGGTTTTTTATGATTGGCAGGATATTGCAAGAAGTTTATTAGAGGTTTATTAGAGGATTTGGAGTCATCATCAAACCCTTGACTAAATTTTTAATGAAAAACAATTCTAGTTGGAATGGAAAAACTCAAGAAGCTTTTGAAAAGCTAAAGAATACCCTATGTAAAGCTCTAATACTAGTCTTGCTAAATTTTTAACAATAATTTTATGTTAGAGATGGATGCATATGTAAATAGATTGAGTATAGTTTTATGTCATGATGGGAGATCATTAACCGTCATTTGCAAAGCATTGATGTAAGGCATCTTGGACTATTAATTTATAATAAGGAATACAAGGTTATGCTAATGGCAATATAAAGATAAAGACATTATCTGAAGCATGATTAGTTCATCATTAAAACTAATTATGAGAGTTTAAAGCATATTTTAGAACAGGAGATTCACAATTCTATACAAAATAAGGGTTTAACCAAATTGATGAGATTTATATATCAAATTGGTATTAAAAAAGGTAAGGAGAATATGATAGCTAATGTTCTCTCTAGAATAATTAGAAATAAAGATAGTTTAATAGATGATGGTGAAGTAACTAAAAAGGACACTAGTATGATATAAAGAGATTAGCAGAACTTATCGAAACAAACCTTATTTAAAAGGAATTATTACTAGAAAATTTTTAAATATATATAGTTGGCTAGATTATAATTTTATAAAAGGAATTTTTAGATATAAGAACAAAATTTTAATTGTTAAAAAAAGGAAATTTGAGGGAGAGGTTGGTGAGTGTTGCATATGATTCATATGTTGGGGGTCAAATAGAAATATAAAATTCTTACAAAAGGTTTAAGATAATATTTTATTAGTCTTCAATCAAGACGGTGGTTAAAAAGTGTACAAATGAATGTGATATTTATAAATAGACCAAGATAAAAAAAAAAATAGCCTACCATAGGCTATTATAACCTTTTTTCAATATCAAAAGGACATGGAGAAATATATCTACAGATTTCATAGAAGGGCTACCACAATTAAAGAGGACGATACAATAATGATAATAGTTGATAGATTCATCAAGTATTGCCACTTCAAAGTGCTATCATATCCATTTACAACTCATGATATAGCTCAAGTGTTTCTTAATCATTTCTACAAACTCTATGGGTTGCCAACAACTATTATAACAAATAAAGATAAGGTTTTTACTAGATTATTTTAGAATGAGTTTAAGTTGTTTTAGAATGAGTTTAAGTTGTTAATGAGTTTATCATATAACTCATATAAGCCAAATGTCTAATAATATACAATATAAATAAATGACATCATTAGTTGTCATTGGCTCAATGATGGTACAATTTAATATTTTATTTTTTTCATTAAGATAATTCATTTTCAAGCTTTATATGAATACCCACTACCAAATAAAGAATTAACTATATTAAAAAACTAAAATATTATCCATATTCAAAAAGGTAATTCATAGAATGACTAAAATAAATTAATTACTAAATAGACAATTGGAAGCGGCCAAGCATAAAATGAAACATAGAAGACTGTATACGCAAGACCAATCATAAAATGAAACATATTGCAGACAAAGGAAGAACAAAAAAATGAATTTAGGGGTAGGGGATTCGATGTACCTCAAACATCAACCTTATCAGTAGGCCAATGTGACATTAGAAAAAAAAAATATTAAGTTGAATCTCAGGTTTTATGTCCATACAAAATTATACAAAGAATTGAATTAGCAGCATACAAGTTATAGCTGCCACTAGGACCTATCATCGATCTGTTTTTTTTCTTTTTTGATGTATCTTTGCTTAACAAGAAAGTGAAAAATAATGCAACAATATCTTCATTATTACCAAAGGTAGATGAGTATAGGAGAGTTAAGGTTAATCTAGTGGCTATTTTGGACAGAAAAATTATGAAAAAGGGTATCAACTATTTGGCCATATGGCTCATTCATTAGTCCAATCTGTTCAAGAAATATTCTACTTGAGAAGTTTTGAAAGAACTCACTAGTTAATTTCCTAACTTTTTTCTTGATTTTTAAAGACAAGAATCTAATAAGAAGGGAGTATTATTACAAGTTTATGTAATCTTGGCTTTGATTGGCATTAAAAAGGGTATTAAAAGCTGAGATATTTCAATTTCTTTCTCTTGAATTTTCAAAAATTCTGAGTTATTTCTTGCCTTCTTTAATTAATTAAGGTTCTTCTTTAACAAATTCATGGAGAAGTCAGGCAAGTTTAAGAGAAATTGGAAGAGATAATGGTAAGTCGTCTCCTTTCTAGACTTGCACTTCTGTCTACGGTGGATTAGGACCAACGAAATAGTCATATTTATGTCCCCTGTCAAGTTAAAAATAAAAATAAAAAATTGAAGTGACCATGGAGAAGGTCAAGTGGAAGTGTTATAATTTTAAAACTACTAATGAACATTCCCTTATCTATCTTCACCTCAAACCTCATATTTCAATTTTCAAGCAACCTTCATAGCAACAGGAGTATTTTATAAATCAACAGCTGCAAGCCAATTTCATATAGGCCAAGATTCATTAACAGACACCAAGCACTAGAAATAAACTTAGACTCACAAGGTATATTTATTTATAGGTACTTGAATGTGCTTACAAGTAATTAATTTCAATTTCAAAATTAATTGGATTAGGATTGTAGAAATCATAAATCCTCGTTTAGCCTTAAATCTTATGTGGGGGTTACTCCCCAGGCAAAGCTTTACATAGACTATATATATATATATATAGGTTAATGTGTTTATGCACTCTCACGTGTTTGTGATTCATTAAGGAATTGGTAAACTCGGAAAAGAGTTCATGTCTTTTTTTTCTCTTTTCAGTGAAAGGGTCAATGCCCCCAAAGATTAAGCAAAATTGTGCGAGAGAACATGGTCTCGGTACAATCATAATATAGAAATGGAAGCAAATTAAGTTGCTTGGGAGCTAGATCATCCATGAAAGGCTCTTAAAAGCCCTAGCCTATCAGCTGCATTATCGACGTATTCTACACGTGAACATTCCACTCAATTGCAAACAAGTCTCTAGTTCTAGTTACCAAAGAATATGGAGCACTACTTTAGAATCTGTATCAAGAACCAGTTTCCTACAATCATATAGCCAATCTTTGGTTACTATTCGTTGATTAAACACTACGTAGAATTACACAAGTTAAACAAATTATAGAGGGGATTTACCATAATGTTGATCTGGTTCCCTAGAATAAAAGCTATAATACCATAAGCCTTAAGTTATACATAATTAAGAAATACCTTGGTTAAGCTTGTGGCCCGATGAGCTTTAGGTTATGCTAGCCATTCAACAGCTTTATGTTATACTGGCTATATTTAACCCAGGTTGCGCCACAGGTTATAAATTTTTTTAATAAACCACTAGATATGCTGGTTGTTTTAATGTGTTTTTTTATATAAAAAAATTCAAAATGTAAATTGAAAAGGCTATACAAGTAAGATCAAGATATTTCATAACATAAAATTAGACATCTATTCAATTGTGTTTACTAAATTTATTTATTTATTTAATTGAATAAAAGATAAATTGACACCCTAAAACTCATGACTTAAAAGATAAGCATAAATGAAATTGATTGAATAAACTCATGCAATAAGAAATATTATGCAAGGCCGAACACAAAAGCAATATAATTTAAAAATGAATATTTTTTATTTTAGAAAATAAACTTTATTTGTGGAAAGAAAAATTATAAATGAATTAGAATAATACCTTAAAAAATGAAATAGAAACAGAACAACTAAAAAAAATTATATTAAAAAAAAGACATGCAAAAATCATGACCTAGGTTATAAAACCGAGATTAATCCATAAAAAAAAACTTGAATATAATCAAAAAAATCAATATTAAAACAAATTCATGCAGAACAAGAAGATTGTAGAATTCCAAACAAATTAAATGTTAAAGGATGAAACTAGAAAAAAAAATTAATTACACAAAATGATAAAAAAAAATTAAGGGTGAGAAAAAACATTAATTAGAGGGATAAAAAAATTTATTTGGAGGGTTTAATTGAATTGAAAAATAGATTTAATAAAAGAAAAATGATCAAAAAAATGAGAGTCAAACTAAAAAATAAATAAAACAATAAAAAAATTGATTGAATGATGAAACTAAAAGAAAAAAACTTCAAAAAAAGTGTCAATGATAAAATTAGAAATTTAAAAATATAAGGACTAAAATGAAAAACCAAACATATAAAAAAATACAATTAAAGGACTAAATTGAAAATACAAAAACTGTTGTAAATGGCTAAAGGAATGAATAAAAAATTAATATAATGATGAATGAAATTGAAAAGTACAAACAAAGAGGATAATAAAGTATATTACTTGTCAGCAGAGATAAAAGAAGGAAAAAAACAATCAAACGACCATCAGCAACAATCCAACCACCTAATCTGCCTCATACCACACCAAATAGAAGATGCACACAATGGTACATTTAGGGAGATGATAAAAGGCCACCAGGTGGCATGACGCAAACATTATTCATAGGTTAGAGCATGCCAAGAACACTCCAATAGATTTAAGCATTAAAAACTTAAAAAATATTAAAATACATAAAAGCGCCCCCCATGACCACTGCAATTACAAAAAATACCTATATAAAAGTAAAAAATACCTTCAAATGCTAAACTTATGTTTTGTCTCTTCCAAGGTTAAATATGTAATTGCACTATATATTAAAATTTGAAAACTCCAAAACACTCTTATCTAGTAGCACAATAATTTTTTGATGAAGGTGGCCAATATGTATTTATACTATAAAGAAACTTATGCAAATTCAAGAAAGTCATTGATCAGTAGTTTTATATTTTGTTGATTTGATCAAACTTTAAAAAAAAAAATGATTTAATTTTGAAAACTGATTTACAAACTAATTTTTTATATTAAATTTTCATATACATTGACATGTCAATCTATAAGCTATAAGGTTTAAATATGGGCCTCATTTATTTTAAATGGTTGGTTTTCTATGAAAAAGAATAACGATCACGTATGTTTGTAAGTAAGAAGATTTTATATAAAAAGTTTATGTGTATATCTTTCTTCCTCAAATTTTGATTATTGGTTTGTCTTTTCAGAGAAATATTATTTAATTAATTTTTAAAACATGATGGAATAAATTGATTCAATTAAGGACACAATCAAAAAGGAAA
This sequence comes from Populus euphratica, assembly GCF_000495115.2. NCBI lineage: Eukaryota > Viridiplantae > Streptophyta > Magnoliopsida > Malpighiales > Salicaceae > Populus > Populus euphratica. Next base: position 19,353 of record NW_011502324.1, read on the forward strand.
ATTAGATTGAAGATTTTTAGGGAAACTAAGGACTAAATTGAAATTGGAAAGATCAATTGATTCAATATAAAGCTTAAATTGAAAGAAATTTCAAAATTAAACATCTTAATTGAATGAAATTCAAAACTTCAAAATAAAAAACAAGGAAGATAAATTTAAAGGACCAATTAATCCATTTGCATTACTTAATTTCGATCCTATTTGTTTTAATTCAGTCAATTCTATCCAATTTACTCTAATTTAGTTCAATTGAATTAATTTGATTCAATTTAGTCCCATGTTAATTCAATTTAGTCCAATTATTTCTAATTAATTCATTTTAGCCTAGAATCCATTTAAATCAAACAATCTTTAGAAATCAATTTTTTTAATGAAAATAAATTATCGATGTAATTACAAACGGCCTTTTTTTAGTGATATGTTGTACTTGTCAATGAAAATACCGACAAAATCAAGCTAATAAATGTTTTTATATTTGATGTGCTTTTTTCGTTTATAAATCTATCAATGATTATATTATAAAAAAAAACTGACATAATAGAAATCATTAACAATAAATTTTTTGATAAACAATAACCTTCTTTGACTTCTTTGGTAAAATGATTTCTAACATAAACAATGTCTAAGTATTAATAAAATATTTTACCAATAATATGCATAATTCTGATAGTGAATCTTGAAGAAGGTGACTAGTTAAGATTTTTGGATAAAGAAATTTAGCAATGATTCTTGTTTTTGTTAAAAAAAACAAAAAAATAACTAGAGTTGGTATGACTTGTGAGGGATTATATAAATTTAGAATCTTTTTTAACACCTATAATAAGTTAGATTTAAAGGAAAGACTTATATTCAGTGTAAATATTATGCGATTAATTAAATTAAATAGTTAAATTAATTTTAAAATCAATAACTATGTGAAATAGGAATAATCATCTATTAAACTTTAAGAGATTAAACTAGCATGTTAATTAGCACTAACTCGAGGGAAGCTCAATTAAGACAAAATAAACCAACATTGTTATATAGTGAAAACCCATAGCCTTTCATATTAATAGTAAAAATACATTAACATACTAACTCTTAAGAGACGAATAAGTGAAGTGATCAAGAAGATTTGCTATTAATTTCTCGACTTCTTAAGTTTACATATTGAAACAAACATGAAATAAAAGTTATTCTCTTTACTGTATTATAAATCGTACTTGGATGGGGATATGTTCTTAAGATTATATATATATATATAATCTTAATTAATGTGCAAACTTATTTGAGAATACCACTAAGCCAAAATAATAATAATAATAATAATATAACAACAACAACAACATTACGATGTAGAGTTTCATTATTGGAGTGTTTTGCGGTGATTCTAGATTACCCAAAACCCTCGGCCCAAAGAGCACAATAATCCAAAGACACTTTTCTTTAACAAATCCCCGTAGTTCAAGATTTCTTTAAATAAT
>NW_011502269.1:0-18999 GCF_000495115.2 Populus euphratica
TAGGTAACAAAAAAAAAACTCAAGAGAAATTAAATTAACAATAACTTGGTTGAAAATAATTGATGGATTTGTTTTCATAGATGAAAAAGTGTAAATAGATTTTAAATGACAAGAAAAACTAAGTCTTGGTCCAAATCAATTTTAATGGTGATGTATTGGTGATTTCTTCAACATATATAAGATAACTCAACCTAATATCAACGATGGTGATATTAGATCAGAAGATATTACAATGAAGTTTAGAAAGATGAAGATTGATTATTGCTTAAGAATGAACAAATACTTTCATATTAAGTAAGACATTGAATCAAGCAATCTCTATACCAAAACTAAAGTTTGTGCATAAAAATTCAAGATTATAGCATTACCTAAATGATTTCTAAAATTTCTTTGCAATAATAAATCATTCATGAAGAAAATGAGAAGATAAACATTAAGATTCATTCATATCCTAAAGAACTCACCTCAATCACCATCATCCTTGATTTGGATCCAAGAAAGACATTAGCCAACCATGATTATATATAAGAACACTCCAATAAACATGAAATAACTTGAATCAAACTGAAATAATAAGTTTTACAAACTAAAGAACCAAAATCTATAAAGAAGAACACAACACAATTTCAGAAAAAATTCGGACACAAATCTAACTCTAACTTTGGACAGCAATTTGACCCTCTTAGAAGCCTCTGCTCGAGATGTCTATTAGAGACATATTTATAGGAAATTTTGTCAACTTTCCAGATCATTAAAGAACAACTCATTTGAACACCTAAGTCAAAAGTGATGGGCAAAACACCAAAAGGTATTCTAAAAAATCAAATCAGGATAGCTTTGCAACCACTTTGGTGCACGTTTTTTTTCCTCATTTATGAGCTATCTCTTTCTTCTTTTGACCCAAAATAATGTAAAAATGTCCCCTCCAGCTTTCCATCCATGTGCTTGCCTTCTTGGATCAATGGATTACCCAAAATAAATCAATTGTTATTGTGTGGACATGTAAGATCATGGATTGTTTTTGGGCTGATTTGGGGTTGATTTGGGGCTGAATTTAAGCATCAAATAAGTATACAAATATACCTATTATTTGGGCAAAGATTGACATTGAAACCTTGAGTGTTTAATGGTTGAAGTTTGCACACAACATAAGGCAAGTTTGGGCTTGAAATAGATCATATGATATTCTTTTCTAGAATTGGAATAGAATTGATTTTTGGGACAAATTTGGAGCACTTATTTGAACCAAGATTTGCTTCAATCTTCAACTAAATGTCTCTTCAATTCTTTGTTCTGAATTCCGACGTTGAATTTTGTGAATTAATTCATTTAAGCTCCAAAAACCTAGGACGTTGAATTTGCTAAATTAATTCATTTAAGCTCCAAAAACCTATCGAAACATTAAAACAAACTTCATTACTAAAAAACAAATCAATTATTATAAAAAAAAACCAAATTAAAACAATAAATACATATGTAAAATAAGAGACTTAATGACACTTTTGATGCACAATCAAGTAGCGATCTTATAGGACCTCTTCATCATCGAGTACAATTTCATAACTTTTCCAAAGAAAAACGCTGCTGGAAACTCTTGTGAAACTTTGAGGAAGATCCAATGGTTGGATCAAAAGTTATGGCCCTTTTAAGATGTTATTCTGGTGTGGCTCGACCACACCTCCTTGTCACCAAGTAGTTATTCCAATGCAACTTTAAGAAAAATAGACACTGAAAACTACAACACAACTTTAAAACCTCAAAACCCATGGATCACACTGATTAGTACTTAAAAGTGCATTTTTATCATGGTTTTATATAATCATTTTGCACTTGAAGTATCAATAACTCCTTAACTAAAGCATGTTTTATAATAATATATCTAATAATATAAGTGCTTGACCGCTTTTTATGATCGGCTTGTTTTAACTCGCAAGTGCACGAGTGTGCAATGTAGCAATTAACTCGGTAAGATCGAGGTCATATCCACAGAGAGCTAGATCTGGAAATTAAGCTAAGTAACAAAAAAAAACTCAAGAGAAATTAAATTAACAATAACTTGGTTGAAAATAATTGATGGATTTGTTTTCAAAGATAAAAAAAAAATGTAAATAGATTTTAAATGACAAGAAAAGTAAGTCTTGGTCCAAATCAATTTTAATGGTGATGTATTGGTGATTTCTTCAACATATATAAGATAACTCAACCTAATATCAACGATGATGATATTAGATCAGAAGATATTACAATGAAGATTAGAAAGATGAAGATTGATTATTGCTTAAGAATGAACAAGTACTTTCATATTAAGTAAGACATTGAATCAAGCAATCTCTATACCAAAACTAAAGTTTGTGCATAAAAATTCAAGATTATAACATTACCTAAATGATTTCTAAAATTTCTTTACAATAATAAATCATTCATGAAGAAAATAAGAAGATAAACATTAAGATTCATTCATATCCTAAAGAACTCACCTCAATCACCATTATCCTTGATTTGGATCCAAGAAAGAGTTTAGCCAACCATGATTATATATAAGAACACTTCAATAAACATGAAAGAACTTGAATCCAACTGAAAAAATAAGTTTTACAAACTAAAGAACCGAAATCTATAAAGAAGAACACAATACAATTTCAGAAAAAATTCGGACACAAATCTGACTCTAACTTTGGACAGCAATTCGACCCTCTTAGAAGCTTTTTTTGGAGAAGTCTATTAGAGACATATTTATAGGCAATTCTGTCACCTTTCCAGATCATTAAAGAACAGCTCATTTGGACACCTGAGTCAAAAGTTATGGGCAAAACACCGAAAGGTGTTCTGAAAAATCAAATCAAGACAGCTTTACAACTACTTTGGTGCACGTTTTTCTTCCTCATTTATGAGGTGTCTCCTTCTTCTTTTTGACCCAAAATAATGTTAAAATATCCCCTCCAGCTTTCCATCCATGTGCTTGCCTTCTTGGATCAATGGATTGCCCAAAATAAATCAATTGTTATTTGTTGTGTGGACATGTAAGATCATGGATTGTGTTTGGGTTGATTTGAAGGTTGATTTGGGGTTGATTTAGGGCTGATTTGGGGCTGATTTTTGGGCTGAATTTGAGCATCAAATAAGTATACAAATGTACTTATTATTTGGGCTAAGATTGACATTGAAACCTTGAGTGTTTAATGGTTGAAGTTTGCACACAACATAAGGCAAGTTTGGGCTTGAAATAAATCATATGATATTCTTTTCTAGAATTGGAATAGAATTGATTTTTGGGACAAATTTGGAGCACTTATTTGAACCAAGATTTGCTTCAATCTTCAACTAAATGTCTCTTCAATTCTTTGTTCTGAATTCCGACGTTGAATTTTGTGAATTAATTCATTTAAGCTCCAAAAACCTATCGAAACATTAAAACAAACTTCATTACTAAAAAACACATCAATTATTATAAAAACAACCAAATAAAAACAATAAATACATATGTAAAATAAGAGACTTAATGACACTTTTGATGCACAATCACACCCCCCAACTTAGATTTTGCTAGTCCTCAAGCAAAACAAAACATAAAACCTTTGAAATAAAAAGAATAATAACAATCATAATTAGGCTCGATTCATCACACTTGAAGGACCTATCATGCAAACATTGGTATCTTTAACTTAGTGTACACAATAGCAAATAAAGAAAAATAAGCATACTCACATTCTCTAAATCAAACATCCATACAAAATTTCCAAATTCAGTCATATTTATCGTGCAACCAACATAATTGATTCATACGAAAACTCAACTTGTAATCTTCCCTTCTCACCAACACAAACAAGGTAGCAAACTAGAGAAATATCTATATATTTTTTTTCTTTCTTTTTTTCTTTCTTTGTTTTTTTTTTTTTTGAAGATATGATTTATTTTTTGTCTTTAAGTAGTCACTTCCCTTTTGACGCGAATACAAACATTTGTGATGAATGCACCCGGTTACTCACAAAGTCACAAACTTAAAGTGCTTTGCATACTCATATTTCAAGCTGCCGTTTGACGTAAAGATAAACATTTGTGATGAATACCCCTAGTTACTGAGCAACTCAAAACATTGGAGTAGATAGAACTTTGTACACATTTATTTATTTATTTATTTATGTAATGATTATTACTCTATTTACTTAAACCTTGTTTAGGACTAGATCAAAAGGGATAATCACAAGTAAAGCATCATACTCATCTTTCATGCATATTCACACAACTCACACAACTTTTACAAGGAAAGATGTACTTCAGTAATCTTAAAAAAAAGTATGCTATATCTTGCTTTATAAGATATTATCTATCCCAAATTAAAGCATGCAATGTTCAACACAATAATGAACCCAAAAAGGTAATGATGATCCTAAACAAGTCTCATTCACATACCAATGCAAGTATTTTTTTTTTTTTAACAAGCATGGTTATCTCAAGCATTCAACATAATGAAATATCTAAAATTAAGTTTTACATTATCCTCAATGTAAAAGAGAAAGAGAAGAAAAGTATAAAGATTAGAAAATTGTTACTCCCCTTCTGTTTTCAAGGATGAATGTCTGATTGAATTGGGCATGAGCTGACTTCTTGCTTGATTTTTTTTTAACCTGCATATCACAACTAAAAGAAAACATTGATGTTTTTTTTTTTTGAAAATAAAGAACCTCACACCCCCCAACTTAAAATAATGCATTGTCCCGAATGCATGAACAAGAAAATATAAGAGATGGAAGAAAGAAGAAAAAAATGAAAATGAAAATAAAAATAAAAATAAAAACTCATTACTTTTGATACTACAATGGTATTGGATCTTCAAGATCCAATGTCTCAACTTCAGCCACAACATTTTCAAGATAAAGTTTCAATCGATGACCATTTACTTTGAAAATATTTCCATTCTTGGGATTTTCTACCTCAAATGCACCATGCTCAGAGATGGATTTAATCACAAATGGACCAATCCATTTTGTCCTCAACTTCCCAGGAAAGAGATGTAATCGTGAATTATACAAGAGAACCTTTTGACCAACATGAAAGGATTTTCTAAGAATATGTTTATCATGCAAAGTTTTCATCTTATGTTTTGAAATTTTTGCATTTTCAAATGCATCATTTCTTAGCTCCTCTAATTCATCCAATTGAAGCTTTCTATTTTTGCCAACCTCATTTTCATTGTCATTGAATTGCCGAATGGCCCAATATGCACGGTGCTCAATCTCAACAGGGAGATGACAAGGCTTTCCATAAACTAGCCTATAAGGAGACATTCCTAAAGAGGTCTTATAAGCAGTGCGATATGCCCACAAAGCATCAACTAGTCGTAGGGACCAATCTTTACGGTTTGGATTGACTGTTTTCTCTAAAATGTTCTTGATCTCCCTATTTGCCAACTCAGCTTGGCCACTAGTCTGTGGGTGATAGGGGGTACTGACCTTGTGAATTACACCATATTTTCTCATCAAAATCCCAACGGGCTTGTTACAAAAATGTTTTCCCCCATCACTAATCATAGCCCGGGGCATGCCAAAACGAGAGAAAATATTTTCTTTCAAGAATTTGACCACAACTCGATGGTCATTGGTTCGAGATGCAATGGCCTCCACCCATTTAGACACATAATCAACAGCTACAAGGATGAATTGGTAACCAAATGAACTTGGAAAAGGTCCCATGAAATCAATCCCCCAACAATCAAATATTTCCAAAACAAGGATGGGGTTAAGGGGCATCATGTTACGCCTAGTGAGGCTACCTAGTCGTTGGCATCGGTCACATGCAACACAGAAGGCATGAACATCTTTAAACATGGTAGGCCAATAAAAACCACACTGCAAGATTTTGGCAATGGTTTTCTTGGAAGAGAAATGCCCACCACAGGCTAATGCATGACAAAAATTAATGACCCTTGGAATTTCATGATCAGGGATGCACCGCCTAATAATTTGGTCAGGACAATATTTAAATAGGTAGGGGTCATCCCAAAAAAAGGTGCGCACATTGCGCAAGAATTTTTGTTTGTCAAGTTTAGACCAATGAGAAGGAATCTGACTTGTGGCTAGGTAATTTGCTATGTCAGCATACCATGGAGAACCAATGTAAGAGACAGTACCTGCACAAAATAAATTTTCATCAGCAAAGAGTTCATTTATTGGAGATTCATCAATTATGGTCTTATAACTTGAAAGACGAGACAAATGATTAGCCACTACATTCTCTACTCCCTTTTTATCTCGAATTTCAATGTTAAACTCTTGGAGTAGGAGGATCCATCGAATCAAACGTGGTTTGACATCTTGTTTTCTGAGCAAATATTTCAATGCTGCATGATCAGTGAAAACAATAACAAGAGATCCAACCAAATAAGACCTAAACTTGTCTAATGCAAATACCACAGCTAAGAGTTCTTTTTCAGTTGTAGTGTAATTCAATTGAGCATCATTCAAAGTCTTGCTAGCATAATATATGACATGAGGTTTCTTGTCTTTTCTTTGCCCTAAAACAGCCCCAACCGCAAAATCACTAGCGTCACACATCAGTTCAAATGGTAAAGACCAATCAGGAGCTTGTATGATTGGTGCAGTTGTCAACAACCCTTTAAGCTTTTCAAAAGCTTCTTGACATTTTGATGTCCAATCAAATGGGACATCTTGTGATAACAAGTTACACAGTGGTTTGGCAATTGTACTAAAAGAATGAATGAATCTTGAATATGTTCATCTCCACAGTCATATTCCCAAAAGACAATTTCATCACCCCATTCCTACAGTTAATTAAGGCATTGGATGTAGCTAGGAAAGGTCTCCCTAAGATGACTGGGATGGGGGCATTAGAACCTTGAATTGGTGCGGTGTCTAACACTACAAAATCAACAGGAAAGTAGAATTTATCTACTTGGACCAACACATCCTCAACGATACCCCTGGGAATCTTGATTGACCTATCAGCTAATTGAAGGGTGATTCGAGTAGGCTTGATTTCTCCTAAACCTAATTGTTCATAAATAGTGTAGGGTATTAAATTCACACTTGCTCCTAAATCCAACAAAGCTTGATCTATCTTATGACTTCTAATAATGCATGAAATGGTAGGACAACCAGGATCTTTGTATTTGGGAGGGGTCTTAAACTGGATGATGGCACTAGCATGTTCAGTTAGAAAGGCTCTTTCTTTCACATTCAATCTCCTTTTGACTGTGCATAGATCCTTAAGAAACTTTGCATAAGATGGAACTTGTTTAATTGCATCAAGGAGTGGAATATTGACTTTCACTTGTTTGAACAATTCATAGATTTCTGAGTTCATAAGATCTTGTTTAGGTTTCCCTAACCTTTGTGGAAATGGTGCTCTAGGAACAAATTCTAAATCACTCATTTTGACTCCAATTTTTCTTGAATCATCTCCTTTCTCACTCATCTCTTTCTCATTTATCTCACCTTTTTTGTCACTTAAACTCTCATTTGTCACTTGTGTTTTGATTCTCTCTTCACTTTCCCTAGATTTCTCCTCTACAATACCTTTAGGAATCCTAAAACCTACACCTTTGTCAACAATCTTTTCACTTCTAAGGGTAGTGATGGCTTGGTCTTGTTCATGGTTTGAAGGTTCACTAGGTGAGGATTCACTCATGTGTACCTGACCTCTAGGATTGGGCATTGGTTGAGCTGGGATTTTTCCCTTCTCTTGAATGCTTAGTGATTGAGTCAACTTAGTTAGTTGACTTCGAATGTCATCTAAGGTCCTATTGGTCTGGTCTTGGAATTTGTAAACTTGGTTGTTGATTCCTCCTTGCGTTTGCATGAATTGTTGAAGAGTATCCTCTAAGGATCTCTTATGAGGTGGTTGGTATGTGTTATGTGTGGGAGCATGAAATGGTTGGGGTGGAGGTTGAAATGTTTGAGGTACTGAAGAGCCCTCATTTCTCCATCCAAATTTTGGGTGGTTCCTCCATCCAGGATTATAGGTCTCAGAGTAGGGATTGCCTACTTGGTTTGGAAATGGCTTTCTAACATTACTTGAATCAGAAGTTTGGCCATATAGCAGTTCCTTGAAGGCTGGAATGGTAGGACACTCAGTTGTCCTATGCCCTTTGCTCTCACAAACAACACAACTTTCCTCTTGTTGTTCACTTATAACATGCACTTTTTTAATCTCAAGAGACTCTACTTTCCTAGCCAATGAGGCTAATCTAGCATTGAGGTCATCAGTCTCTTTCAATTGAAACTTCCCACTTGAATGAGAAATGGTGTTTCTAGACTCAACATGAACTGGGAGAGAAGTCTCCCATTACTTTGTGTTTTCAACCAATTGATCAAAAAAATCAAAGGCCCTCACTTGGTTCTTTGTCATAAAACTCACCATTACACATGGTTGACACTAGCTTTTTAAAATCTGCAGTAAGAGAGTCATAAAAGAAACTCACTAACCTCCACATCTCAAAACCATGGTGAGGGCATGCATTTAACAAGTCTTTGAACCTTTCCCAAGCTTGGTGAAATGACTCATTTGGACTACAAGAAAAATTCATCATTTAACGTTGTAAGGCTGCTGTCCTATGAGTGGGGAAGTATTTTTTCAAAAATTCAGCTTGCATTTCTCTCCATGTACCTATAGACCTAGGACGCAAGGAGTTTAGCCAAAGCTTGGCTTTATCCTTTAGAGAGAATGGGAACAATTTAAGCCGAATGGTTTCCTCGGTGCATGTTCTATCAATAAAAGTATTACATACCTCTTCAAAGTCTTTAATGTGTATGTATGGATTTTCAGAATCCATACCATGAAATGTGGGAAGAAGTTGAATCATGCCCGGTTTCAAATTGAAAGCTTGTTGGTTAAGAGGTAAGATAATACACGAAGGTGTACTTTGTCTAGCCGGGTGAAGATACTCTCTAAGAGTTCAAAAATTAGGTTGATCATTGAATTGTGGAGGTCCATTACCTTGAACACTCCCTTCACCCTCTACATCTTCAACATTAGCCATGATAAAATAATAATAATAAAAATAATATAACAATTATATGAATATGAAAAGAAAGGAAAGAAAAGAAAAAAAATTGCAAATAAAAGTAATAGCTCAAAAATAAAAATACAACAAATTAAAAAATTCACTCTCCAACTAATAAGCACTATTAACAACAATAAACATTAAAAGATAATTATAACAAGCTTGAATAAAAAGGCAGTAATACCGGCCAAGCACTTCAAACAATAAATATAAGAAAAATAATCATAACAAAACAACAAAATAAACTGAAATAAACAAGAGGCGGTAATACCGACCAAACACTTTAGACAATAAATAAAAACAATATCAACAAAATAAAATGAAATAAACAAGAAAAATATTAGAAACTAATAAGAATAGACAATAAAAGAAAAATGGTTGAACCAACAATTAATAGTCCAGTCCGCAGTCCAATATCCGAAATGTTAAGGTCAATTTTTTTTTAGGCGGTAAAACCAGCCAATTTAATTAATTTTTTATATGATTTTTTTTAGTTTTCCAATAATCAAATCTAAATTTGTTACCTTTGCTTGCTAGCTCCCCAGCAACGGCGCCAAAATTGCTTGACCGCTTTTTATGATCGGCTTGTTTTTACCGCCAAAATTCCAACGCAACTTTAAGAAAAATAGACACTGAAAACTACAACACAACTTTAAAACCTCAAAACCCATGGATCACACTGATTAGTACTTAAAAGTGCATTTTTATCATGGTTTTATATAATCATTTTGCACTTGAAGTATCAATAACTCCTTAACTAAAGCATGTTTTATAATAATATATCTAATAATATAAGTGCTTGACCGCTTTTTATGATCGGCTTGTTTTAACTCACAAGTGCACGAGTGTGCGATGTAGCAATTAACTCGGTAAGATCGAGGTCATATCCACAGAGAGCTAGATTTGGAAATTAAGCTAAGTAACAAAAAAAACTCAAGAGAAATTAAATTAACAATAACTTGGTTGAAAATAATTGATGGATTTGTTTTTAAAGATAAAAAAAAATGTAAATAGATTTTAAATGACAAGAAAAAGTAAGTCTTGGTCCAAATCAATTTTAATGGTGATGTATTGGTGATTTCTTCAACATATATAAGATAACTCAACCTAATATCAACGATGGTGATATTAGATCGGCAGATATTACAATGAAGATAAGAAAGATGAAGATTGATTATTGCTTAAGAATGAACAAGTACTTTCATATTAAGTAAGACATTGAATCAAGCAATCTCTATACCAAAACTAAGTTTGTGCATAAAAATTCAAGATTATAACATTACCTAAATGATTTCTAAAATTTCTTTGCAATAATAAATCATTCATGAAGAAAATAAGAAGATAAACATTAAGATTCATTCATATCCTAAAGAACTCACCTCAATCACCATTATCCTTGATTTGGATCCAAGAAAGAGTTTAGCCAACCATGATTATATATAAGAACACTTCAATAAACATGAAAGAACTTGAATCCAACTGAAATAATAAGTTTTACAAACTAAAGCACCGAAATCTATAAAGAAGAACACAATACAATTTCAGAAAAAATTCGGACACAAATCTGACTCTAACTTTGGACAGCAATTCGACCCTCTTAGAAGCTTGTTTTCGAGACGTCTATTAGAGACATATTTATAGGCAATTCTGTCACCTTTCCAGATCATTAAAGAACAGCTAATTTCGACACCTGAGTCAAAAGTTATGGGCAAAACACCGAAAGGTGTTCTAAAACATCAAATCAAGACAGCTTTACAACTACTTTGGTGCACGTTTTTCTTCCTCATTTATGAGGTGTCTCCTTCTTCTTTTTGACCAAAATAATGTTAAAATATCCCCTCCAGCTTTCCATCCATGTGCTTTCCTTGTTGGATCAATGGATTACCCAAAATAAATCAATTGTTATTTGTTGTGTGGACATGTAAGATCATGGATTGTGTTTGGGTTGATTTGAAGGTTGATTTGGGGTTGATTTAGGGCTGATTTGGGGCTGATTTTGGGCTGAATTTGAGCATCAAATAAGTATACAAATGTACTTATTATTTTGGGTAAGATTGACATTGAAACCTTGAGTGTTTAATGGTTGAAGTTTGCACACAACATAAGGCAAGTTTCGGCTTGAAATAAATCATATGATATTCTTTTCTAGAATTGGAATAGAATTGATTTTTGGCACAAATTTGGAGCACTTATTTGAACCAAGATTTGCTTCAATCTTCAACTAAATGTCTCTTCAATTCTTTGTTCTGAATTCCGACGTTGAATTTTCTGAATTAATTCATTTAAGCTCCAAAAACCTATCGAAACATTAAAACAAACTTCATTACTAAAAAACACATCAATTATTATAAAAACAACCAAATAAAAACAATAAATACATATGTAAAATAAGAGACTTAATGACACTTTTGATGCACAATCAATAAGATACCTTTAATTTGTGGTAAATGTTCATTTTAAATGCAGGCCTATCACATAAATGAAAGGATTGATTGATGACTTTAAGAACTTAAATTGCAAGGGCAAAGAGATGACCAAACTTAGAAAAAAGATGTCGATGCAATCCAAACCGGAACACTGTTTGGTAATTGGGTCATATCTGGAGCTATAGATTCAGATTTAGGTGTACTTTATATGGATGGAAAGGTAAGATATAGGCCTACAACTTTCATATGGAGCCCAAGATCTAAAAAGGCCATTTTCAAGTCTAAATTGTTGCAACAACAAAGAAGCCCGAATCTATCCTCTAGCTCGAGTACTGTTTAGTATTTTGGCCATATCTAGAGTTCTAGAAGTTGAAATGAGCTGAATGTTTAGTTTACACAAGAAAGCTTAGATAATTTCCTACAACTTTCATGTTTTCAAGTGGCTCCAATTTTGACATTATCAATGATGTTTTGGGCAGACAAGAGAAGATAAGGATTGTCACCAAGTCAAGAGTTGGTCACCCACTCATTAATTAGTCATCAAATCAATAGTTCTCAATTTTGGCCTATAAAAGGAGGCATTTGCCATGCATTTAGGCATGTTAGTTTCTAGATCAAGATCATTCTCTTGCTTTCTCTCTTTGTATTTTTTGTAATGTTTATGCTTTGCTTTCATTAATATCAAGTTTATGCCTTTCATTTACTTAGTTAACTTTAATCTTATTCATTTTCTTATTTTGTTTATTTATTTTTCTTTCTTATATTATGTCTAGCTAAGTTTATTATGTCAAGGTGAAAAGGTTACAGTAATGGTGTAAGAGTAAGTATAGTGTAAACTTAATATGGACTTTAATGTTTGATACTAACATGTTTTGTATTTGTTATCTTGTTCACTCTTTAATACTTTGCTTGTTAAATGACTAATCTTGATTTATGTTGTATAACAATTGGTACAACAAATGCTTGGCACTTTTATAGCCCATATTATATGGTATAACCGACACCTGAGCTATGAAAGGAACTTGATTTGTTCTTAACATAAGTTATAATCATGAATGCTTGACGAGATTTACAAGTATTAGCATTAATCGAATAAGATGACTAATGTAATCATGTTAACAATCTATAATCAGATTGGAACCTCCTTTGTGTGTGGTTTCCAATTAAATAATATGAGTTTATACTATACTTGTTTGACATACCATTAGTGGATCCTCTAACCTTGATATTTGTTGTTATCATTGTTTAATCCTTACATTAATATTTCATCTCAAAGTTCTCATCTTCTTCTTCTTCTTCTTCTTCTCCTTCTTTTTCTTTATTATTATTACTATTATTATTATTATTGTTGTTGTTGTTGTTGTTGTTGTTGTATTATTGTTATTTATAATTTGTACAATTGACCTCCCTGTGGTTCGACCCCGGTCTTGCCCGGTTATTTATTACTTCGACACTCCTCCACTTGGGAGAAGACATCAATCTTTTAGTTGTGTCACACACAAAATCCAACCATGTGTCCTAGGAGGCCAACATTCTGCCAAACTTCCCAGCCTGGGGTTTGCCTCTAATACTTTAGCAAATCTTCAAAAAAAAAAGACTTTAATGTAGCCATAACTACAACGACATAAGTTTGTGTGTTATCCAAATGTTAGAGAAAACATTTTGGCCCTTTTAAGCCATTACTCAAGTCTACCATTCTAGACCTACTCATCACCAAGTAGCGATTCCATAACTACTCCAAGAAAAACAGCCTCTAGAACTTCCCGTAAAACTTTAAACACGATTCAACAGTTGGATCAAAAGTTATGGCCTTATTGAGTTGTTATTCTGGCATGGCCTGACTAGACATGCTCGTTACTAAGTAGCGATTCCATAGCTACTCGAAGGAAAACAACTTTTGGAAATTCCTGTACAACATTGAACACGGTTCAATGGTCAGATCAAAAGTTATAGCCTTATTGAGTTGTTATTCCAGCATGGCCCGACTAGACATGCTTGTTACTAAGTAGCGATTCCATAGCTACTCCAAGGAAAATGACTTTTGGAAATTCTTGTAAAACATTGAACACGATTCAATGGTCAGATCAAAAGTTATGGCCTTATTAAGTTGTTATCCCGGTGTGGGCCAAACATACATGCTCATCGCCAAGTAGTGATTCCATAGCTACTCCAAGGAAAACAACATCTAGAAACTCCTGTAAAACTTTAAGCGCAATCGAACAGTTGACTCAAAAGTTATGGCCCTTTTGAGCTATTAGTCACATGTGGCCAAGTAGTGATTCCATAGCAATTCTAAGAAAAACAGACATTGAAAATTACGGCTCAATTTCAAAACCTCGAAACCTGTACATTGAACAAAATCTAACCATGTGTCCCACGAGGCCAAGCATTTTGCCAAATATCCCAGCCTCGGGTTCGCCTTTGATACTTTAGCAGATCTTCAAAAAAGAAAGACTTCAATGTAGCCTTAACTACAACTACTTAAGTTTGTGCGTTATCCAAATGTTGGAGAAAATGTTTTGGCCCTTTTAAGCCGTTACTTAGGTCTAGCATTCCAGACCTGCTCGTCACTGATTAGTGATTACATATCTACTCCAAAGAAAACAGCCACCAGAAACTACTGTAAAAATTTAAGGGTGATTGATGTAACCATATTATTCGATAGTTTCACCCACTTTTACCTAATGTTTTGTCCATGTTTTATATGTAAAATGCCTTGATATTCTTTGTTTTATGTTTTGAAGGCACTTTTGGATGAAAAATGCAAAAAGGAGTAAATTGGAGATAATTGGCAGATTTGACGTTCAGTCGATATTTTGTGCAGAGTGTGAGTTCTAGAGATCAAAAGGAAGTGATTCCAGTGGCTCTAAAAAGCAAACATCCATACCTTTCTGGAAATGTAATGCAAGAAAAATACAAAGAGGAAGATCATGGAAATCACATCCTTCAAAGTCAAATCTCGTATTCTGCCACTGTTGACCTTTGTCCATTCAAAATTCCATATCTGGAGCTATAGAAATCCAATTGATGCAAACTCAATTTTGTTGGATTCATGACTCAAAGGTCTAGAAACGCTCCAATTTTCAGCCAAAAACGATGTCAGATGAGGGCGATATGATTTTTCAAAGATGACAACTGAATTCTGCCAGCAATCAGGTTTCGTGAAGAAATGAGTCCAAATTATGTTTCGAAGCTTCTAAACTATCATCCAAGTTATAATTTCAGCAATTTAGCCCCTCTAGTAAATCAATCTAGAAGGTCAAGAAAAGTAGCCACCAACCTCAATCCACCAACCTCAAATCACCAACCACAAACCAGCTGCAAGTTGGAATGCTGCCATTGTCAAAGAAGGAGGCTACAATGGTGGGTTGTTTGTGGTGACTACTAATGTCAAAGTTTGGCAAGTTTGGCAGCCACCATTGTTGATAAAGAAGCAAGAGGAGCTGCCATTGAAGCCTATATATAGACATCAAGAGAGCCAAGAAAGAGGAGGAGGGAGTGCAATAGAATCAAAGAAAGGTGGTAGCAACTAGAAGTGAAGAAACACAAACTCTCCTCTCTACATACTAGAAATAATGCTTTCTTTTATCTTTAGGAGTAGTTGTTCAATAGATATGCAAGGCTAAGCTCTTTTCTTGGTTGCAAGGACGCAGAAACTTTCAGATTTCAAGAACTGTGAGATTTATTCTTCATTTATTTTCAGTTTGTATTATGAATGAGTATGATTGTTTTCCTATGCATGTTTTCTATGATTGTTGTTGATAATTGCTAGAGCGGACTCTAAGTTATTATTGTGAACAATCTATTGCTAAGTTTGGTATCAAAACCGGAGTTAGGGTATATAAACTTGTGAAGCAACTAAGCTTGATAATTGTGGCGGAACTACGTTATTAAACTTAGGGAAAACATTCGATCAAAGCAACACAAGCAGACAACTTGGTTGTTAAGATTAATGAATTTATCTAGATCTTAAGGCTGCCATTAGATTAAATCATTAGTGCGGACACTGTGATTATTTGTTGGTTAGGGCTAGTTATACGGCGGATCCGTTAATTAACCAAAGTTAAGAAAAGATAAAAATTCAGAATATAAACTGGAGTTTCGTTTCAAGGATCGGTTCTGATTTCTGTAGGTGGATGTGTGCTTGTGACCAAGGTTTGTTTTCTTGATAAATTTCAGTTTTAATTGATTGTGTTCACTAGTTTAATTTCTTCCATAGTTTAGATTATCACAAATCAAAACCCCCCAATTGCATAACGTATAGCATAAAAATCTAAACTAAATCTTCCTCGTGGGATCGATCCCTTGCTTGCTCTATACTATCTTGTGTGATTTAAGTGTAAGGGTAATTAATTTGTGCGACCGCGACATCGCAACAAATTTTGGCGCCGTTGCCGGGGAAGTAATTTTAGTTAATTCTTGTGCTTGTACTGTTATTTTTATTTGCTGTGATTATTATTTATTATTATTCAGAAAAAAAAAACAAAAAAAAAGTTTTTTGCTTGCGGCGGTACTGTTCACTTGCCGCAACGGTACTGTTCAAAACAGATTTGTTTGTGGAATTAAGGTTCGACCTTTTGTTTTCTGAAGGGAAATGACGTTTTGAACAAGACTAGTGGTAAACCACTAACCTTACCATTTCGAGGCCAAATTCCTCTGTTATCTAAGGTTTTTAGGCAATTTTAGTTTCCTAGCGTTGGATTTTCATATAATTTGCATTATTTTTCGTCTCTTGTGTGGTTTCTTTCTTTTGAATTTTCTTAGCAATTGATGCCTGTGACCCGTTCTACTAATCAAATTCAAGTGCAGGTTGATTTTGAAATAGAAAGCACTTTACGCAGGTTAAGAAAGGAAGCTCGCCTCAACACCATGGCTATTGCAAGACAACAAACACTCAAGGAGCTTGCTGCTCCTAATGTGGAAAATCAGCCACTATGCATAAACATTGACAATAATGTAAACTTTGAGCTCAAATCTGGTTTTATACATTTGTTAGCGGTAGTGGTACTGTTCAAAACAGAATTGTTTATGGAATTAGGTTTCGGGCTTTTGTTTCCTGAAGGGAAACGATGTTTTGAACAAGACTAGTGAAAACCACTAGCTCCACCCCATTGAGGCCATATTCCACTATGTTCTAAGGTTTTTAAGCAGTTTTAGTTTTCCAATATAGGATTTTTATATAATTTGCATATTTTTTCATCTCTTGTGTGGTTGCTTTCTTTTGAGTTTTCTTAGCGATTGATGCCTATGATCCGTTCTACTAATCAAATTCAAGTGCAGGTTGATCTTGAAATAGAAAGCACTTTACGCAGGTTAAGAAAGGAAGCTTGCCTCAACACCATAGCGGTTAGACGACAACAAACACTTAAGGAACTTGCTACTCCTAACGTGGAAAATCAGCCACTATGCATAAACATTGACAATAATGTAAACTTTGAGCTCAAATCTGGTAATTAACCAAAGTTAAGAAAAGATAAAAATTCAGAATATAAACTGGAGTTTCGTTTCAAGGATCGGTTCTGATTTCTGTAGGTGGATGTGTGCTTGTGACCAAGGTTTGTTTTCTTGATAAATTTCAGTTTTAATTGATTGTGTTCACTAGTTCTAAGATCTATTGGAACTTGGAATGCCATTGTAAATGCCCAAAAGAAAATATGTATATAGAGAGAGAGAGAAAGAGAGAATTGATGACTCCACCATCACTGTCGATTTCTGAATCAACAACGACGCAGTTTTTGCTACCGATTTAGGAAATTGGCAGCAATGTCGGTTTGCTATCGATTTTTGAATCGGCACCGATGCATGTTTTGCTACCAGAAATCAGTAGCGATGCATTTGTCGCTCCCGATTTTCTAAATCGGCAGTGACACAGTTATTTTTAAATTTTCTTAAGGAGTTGGAACAACCTCTAGAAACTCAATTAAAAATTTGAGCGGGATCCAATGGTCGAATCAAAAGTTCTACCACTTTTGAGCCGTTACTAAAGTATGGCTAAGTACATCTCCTCATCACCAACTAATAATTTCATAGCAACCCTGACGAAAACAACCTCTAAAAACTCGAGAAAAAATTTGAGTAGGATCTAACGATCGGATCAAAAGAAATGGCCTTTCTGAGCAGATACTCATGGTTGGTTGACTAGGCATCCTCATTGCTAAATAGTTATTCCATA
The DNA here is from genome assembly GCF_000495115.2 of Populus euphratica. Lineage (NCBI taxonomy): Eukaryota > Viridiplantae > Streptophyta > Magnoliopsida > Malpighiales > Salicaceae > Populus > Populus euphratica. The sequence continues at coordinate 17,618 of NW_011502269.1, forward strand.
GCCTACCCAAGAAAAACAACCTCTAACAACCCATGTAAAATTTTGAGCGGGATCCAATGGTTAAATAAAAAGTTATGGTGATTTTGAGCCGATACTCAAGGCTAGCTGACTAGACATCCTCATCACTGAGTAGTGATTCCATAGGTAACCCAAGGAAAACATCCTCTAGAAACTCAATTAAAAATTTAAGTGGGGTCTAATGGTGGAATCAAATGTTATGCCCTTTTTGAGTCATTACTCAAGTATGGCTGAGCAGACCTCCTCATCACTAAGTAGCAATTTCATAGCAACCCTGAAGAAAACAACCTCTAAAAAGTCAAGAAAAAATTTGAGTTGGATCCAACGATTGGATTAAAAGTAATGGGCTTTTTGAGCTGATACTCATGGTTGGCCGACCAGACATCCTTGTTGCTAAATAGTTATTCCATAGCTTACCCTAGAAAAACAACCTCTAGCAACCTATGTAAAATTTTGAGCTGGATCCAATGGTCGAATCAAAAAAAGTTGTGCTTTTGAGCCGATACTCAAGGCTGGCCGAGCAGACCTCGACATCACCGAGTATTGATTCCATAGCTACCCTGAAGAAAACAGCCTCTAGAAACTCAAGTAAAAATGTACACTCAATCCATATGTCAGATTAAAAGTTATGGCGCTTTTGAGCGGATACTCAAGGTTGGCTAACCAGACGTCCTGATCACTAAGTAGTGATTCCAAACCTTACCCAATGAAAACAGTTCTGAAAACCCCTGTAAAAACTTGAGCGTGATCCAACGGTCGGATCAATAATTATAGCCCTTTTGATCTAATACCCAAGGTTGGCTGACTAGACATCCTCATCACTAAGTAGCAATTCCAAACCTTACCCAATGAAAACATCTTACGGAAACCCCTATAAAACCTTGAGCATGATCCAACAGTCAGATCAATAGTTATGACCCTTTTGAGCCAATACTTAAGTATGATCGATGAGACATCCACATCATCGAGTAGCTATTCCATAGCTACCCTAATGAAAACAATCTCTAGAAACCCCCTTTAAAATTTTAGGTGTGATTTAAGGGTCAAATTAAAAGTTATGGTCCTTTTGAGCTAGCCGCGCAGACCTCCACGTCTCCGAGTAGCAATTTTATAGCTACTCCGAAGGAAATAGCCTCTGAAAAACCCCTAAAATTTTTTGAGTGTAATCCAAAGATCAGATCAAAAGTTAGGCCTCTTCTGAGACGCTACCCTGAAGAAAACAGCCTCTAGAAACACAAGTAAAAATATACACTAAGCACAAAAGTTTATATATTCTTTCAAGTACATTGAGCACAAAAGAAAGGTTGGAGGGTGTGATTAGTACTTAAAAGTGCATTTTTATCATGATTTTATATCATTATTTT
>NW_011502269.1:20044-21981 GCF_000495115.2 Populus euphratica
GATCAAAAGTTATGGCCTTATTGAGTTGTTATTCCAGCATGGCCCGACTAGACATGCTTGTTACTGAGTAACGATTCCATAGCTACTCTAAGGAAAATGACTTTTGGAAATTCTTGTAAAACATTGAACACGATTCAATGGTCAGATCAAAAGTTATGGCCTTATTGAGTTGTTATTCCAGCATGGCCCGACTAGACATGCTTGTTACTGAGTAACGATTCCATAGCTACTCTAAGGAAAATGACTTTTGGAAATTCTTGTAAAACATTGAACACGATTCAATGGTCAGATCAAAAGTTATGGCCTTATTGAGTTGTTATTCCAGCATGGCCCGACTAGACATGCTTGTTACTGAGTAACGATTCCATAGCTACTCTAAGGAAAATGACTTTTGGAAATTCTTGTAAAACATTGAACACGATTCAATGGTCAGATCAAAAGTTATGGCCTTATTGAGTTGTTATTCCGGCGTGGCCTGACCGGACATGATCGTTACTAAGTAGCGATTCCATAGCTACTCCAAGGAAAACAACTTTTGGAAATTCTTGTAAAACATTGAACACGATTCAATGGTCAGATCAAAAGTTATGGCCTTATTGAGTTGTTATTCCAGCATGGCCCGACTAGACATGCTTGTTACTGAGTAACGATTCCATAGCTACTCTAAGGAAAATGACTTTTGGAAATTCTTGTAAAACATTGAACACGATTCAATGGTCAGATCAAAAGTTATGGCCTTATTAAGTTGCTATCCCGGTGTGGGCCAAACATACATGCTCATCACCAAGTAGAGATTCCATAGCTACTCCAACGCAAACAACATCTATAAACTCCTGTAAAACTTTAAGCGCAATCAAACAGTTGACTCAAAAGTTATGGGCCTTTTGAGCCAAGTAGCGATTCCATAGCAATTCTAAGAAAAACAGACACTGAAAATTACAGCTCAATTTCAAAACCTCGAAACTCGTACATCGAACAAAATCTAACCATGTGTCCCACGAGGCCAAGCATTTTGCCAAATATCCCAGCCTCGGGTTCGCCTTTGATACTTTAGCAGATCTTCAAAAAAGAAAGACTTCAATGTAGCCTTAACTACAACTACTTAAGTTTGTGCGTTATCCAAATGTTGGAGAAAATGTTTTGGCCCTTTTAAGCCGTTACTTAGGTCTAGCATTCCAGACCTGCTCGTCACCGAGTAGCGATTACATATCTACTCCAAACAAAATAGCCACCAAAAACTACTGTAAAAATTTAAGGGTGATCTAACGGTTGGATCAAAAGTTATGTCTTATTTGAGGTGTTACTCACTTTTGGCCTACTAGTCCTCCTTGTCACTGAGTAGCGATTTCATAGCTACTCAAAGGAAAATGGCCTCTGGAAAATCCTGTAAAACTTTGAGTACGATCCAATAGTTGGATCAAAAGTTATGGCCTTTCTAAGATGTTATTCTAGTGTGGCCCAACCAAACATTCTCATCACCGAGTAGTAATTCCATAGCTACTTCAAGGAAAACGGCTTCTGGAAATTCCTGTAAAACTTTAAGTGTGATTCAATGGTTAGATCAAAAGTTATGACCTTATTGAGTTGTTGTTCTAGCATGGCTCGACTAGACATGCTCGTCACCGAGTAGCGATTCCTTAGCTACGCCAAGCAAAACAAGCACTAAAAACTTATGGATAAATATTAGTGTGATCCGATTGTTAGATCAAAAGTTATGGCCTATTTAAGTTGGTTCTCTAGTTTAGCACACTAGACCTCCTCGACACCGAGTAGTAATTCCATACCTACCCCAAAGGAAACAACCTCTGAAAACCTTTGTAAAATTTTGAGCTTGATCCAACAGTCGAATAAACAATTATGGCCCCTTTTAGCTGAAATTTAAGGCTGGTTGCTTAGAGATCCTTGTCACCGAGTAGCGATTGTATAGCTTACCCAAG
>NW_011502269.1:22201-23032 GCF_000495115.2 Populus euphratica
TCCTTGTGGTTCGACCCCGGTCTTGCCGGGTTATTTATTATTTCGACACTCCTGCACTTGGGAGAAGACATCAATCTTTTAGTGGTGTCATAAGGCTAATTCTTCTTTTTAGGAAAATAGTTATTCAAGTACTTATATGTAAATTGCCAACTTAAGGAGGACTATTTTGTAAAATAAAGACTAGGGTCTCTTAGCATATACAAAAAAAAGAGAGAGAAGGGGCTAGCAACCAGTAGAAAAGTGGGAGAGAAGAAAGGGGGTAGCAACCAAAAGTGAAGAAACACAAACTCTCCTCTTTACAAACTAGAAATAATGTTTTCTTCTATCTTTAAGAGTAGTTGTTCCATAGTTATACAAGCCTAAGCTTGTTTTTTTTGTTGCAAGGATACAACAAATTTTCAGATTTCAAGAACCATGAGATTTATTCTTTCTTTTATTTTTTGTTTATATTATAAATGAGTGTGATTGTTTTCGTATGCATATTTTCTATGATTGTTGTTGATAATTGCTAGAGTGGACTCTAAGTTATTATTGTGAACAATCTATTGCTATGTTTGATATCAAAACCGGAGTTGTGATATATGAACTTGTGAAGCAACTAAGCTTGATAATTATGGTGGAACTATATTATTAAACTTAGAGAGAACACTCAAATATCTAGTTCTTAGTGCTGCCATTAAACTAAATCATTAATGCGGACATTGTGATTGTTTATTGGTAGGGTTAGTTATACGACGGATCCGTTAATTAACCCATGTTAAGAAAAGATAAAATTTCAGAATATAGATTGTAGTTTTGTTTCAAGGATTGGTTCTAATTTCCATTGATCGA
>NW_011502331.1:0-22010 GCF_000495115.2 Populus euphratica
ATATAGATATCAATCAGATAAGTTTTTGAAAGAAGTAATTGAAAGGCTCTCTCATTTACCTTGTCCATCTGGTTTGAAAATGTTAAACGAAGTGTCAAAGTTTACTAAGGGACATAATAGAAGTTCCTCATATAATGATAAAATTCCTAACTTTGGTGTTAAACACAATTGGGTGAAGAAGAGCATTTTCTAGAAGCTTCTATATTGGCATACAAATTTGATTTGTCATAATATTGATGTCATGCACATTGAGAAAAAAAAATTTGACAATATTTTTTATACAATAATGAATTTTCCTAATAAAAATAAGGATAATTTAAAGATTAGGCTGGATATTCAGTTGTATTATAAGAAGCCAAATTTACATTAGCAACAAGAAATAACAACAACAATAATTTTTGTCATGGATGAAGGAACTATCATTTCTTAATAGTTATGCTTCAAACATTTCATGATGTGTGAAAGAGGTATAATGTAAGGTTTCGGGGATGAAGAGTCATGATTGTCATCTTTTCCTTCAATTACTTCTTCCAACTAGTTTCTTACCTTACTTACCTAGGCTACTATGGGAGGTATTAACTAAACTATCTACATTTTTTCAAGATATTTGTACTACAAATTTAATTGTCCAACATATGAAGTTAATGCAGATGAATATAATTGAAATAATTTGCAAACTTAAAAGGATTTTTTCTTTATCCTTTTTTGACTCTCTAGAACACTTGACGAAATATTTACCTTATGAGGCAAAAGTTGGTGGACCTATTCAATATCGATAGATGTATCCATTTAAACGGTATGTTTTCACACTATATCAATTTTATTTTAAAAAATAAACCTACTGATAGAAATGATATATTTATGTTTTATTTGAAGAAGAAAGTGACTAATAAAGCTAAAGTTGAGGGTTTCATGTGTGAAGCATACTTAAATGATGAAATTACCAATTTTGCATCTCATTATTTTGGTGATGACATGCAAACATTTTGGAATCACGTTCACAAAATGATGATGGTGGCTTTAAAAGTCTAGAAGATTTTATAGAAGATAGCTATCACTTGTTGAAATGCAGATTGCATATAATGTGATATTCAATTGTAAAGAATTCAAGCCTTATTTAGAGTATGTATGAAATATTATTTTGTACTTAATTTATAATAATATATTATTAACTTTAATATTTTAAAATTTTAGGCAATGTTGCCAAGAGTTAAAGTCACAACAACTACATGTGAATGATGTTGAAATTGAAAAATTATACAAAGAGAACTTTCCAAATTGGTTAAAAAATAATGTAAGTATTTTCATAAAATTAATTTATATTTTAGTTCAATTAGTTACTTTAAAAAAATTACAAATCCTTTTTAAAACAATATTTCTTGTGGAGTTAATTATTAAACTATGTGGAATACCAATCTAATTGAATTCAAAATCAACTCTTTGGACTTGTTATGACCCTTCAACTTCGATCAAATGTTATAATGAATATTATGTGAATGGTTTTAAATTTCATACTCAAAGTTATGGTTGATTTAAAAAGAAAATAAATAGTGGAGTTTGTATGAAAGGAAGTCACTATAATGATAATCAATGTGATTGTTATGGAATGCTTAAAGAAGTTGTTTGGCTAAAACATTTGGGAAGTAAATGCAAGTTATTTATATTTAAATGTAATTGGTATAATATAAAACAAGGGATTAGAGTGCATCATTCAAATGGTTTTGTTGAAATCAAGTATCCATCTCGACTATATAGAATTGAAGATTTCGTGTTAACGTAACAATATCAACAAGTCTACTATACATATCCACCTGATAATAAATTCTTGGAATAGTGGATGATTATTAAGATAACTACTAGAAGTCGCTATAATATTGATATGAGTGAATTTATTGAAGATGCTAACAATGTGATATCATATAATGTTGATCAATCGAATGATATTTCTCAATCATGTTATGTCTTTCCCACTCGAACACTTGATGATCTTAATATACTTGTCGAATCATCTTATTATGAAGAAACCAGTCAACATGAATTGCTTCGATTAATACAAATTGAGAAAAAGAAGATGAAAGGGTTGCAGAAGAAGATGATGACGACGACAACAATAACAATATAGTTAAGATGGATGATAATAATAAGTATCACAAGTTAATTATATTTTTATACATATAATGAATTATTTTTATTAGATGTGTGGATGGTTTCATATTATTTTCTCATAATACTAAATAATGGTTATTAGATAAATAAAGAGCACCTTTTACATGACATGTTTTGTAGCCTTATGATGATATATAATGAAATAAATCATACTTATTTATCTAAAGCTTTTCTGGATAAGTTTTGACAAGTTTAGGCTTTCAATGTCATTTTTGTGTTATTAGATTCAAGTGGGTGTTATGGACCAGATGTGAAACAAGAAAAACTGAAGGATTTCCATCGACAGAGGTTGCAAGTTCTGGTCAAAGCCAATCCGGATTACACATATCATTTCCATCGGCCTTTGAGACCATTCCTAATAAACTTGAAGCCTAGGTTCGTTCTTCTTCCATTTCTGTTTTCTGTAGTGCAAGGCATGGTTAATCTGAAAATGATTGAACTATGCTTACTGTTTATTTCAGAGTTCATATCTAAGCAGGATAGCAGCAAAGTTGAGGGAAATAAAGAAAAGTTATAATGCTACAATTTCAGATCCAGGTAGAGAGACATGATTGCCACACCACTAATTACTTCATGCTGTTTTTGTTTTTTATGCTTAGCTTCTATCCATGTATGCTTCTTCCATGATATATGTGTACATACATCACGAACAAGGGAAACAATTTTGCCTTCCTTATTTGCTATAATTGTGGAGCTTGGCTGGTTTTCTGCTGGTGATAGACATAACAAAGTGATAGTTTATAGCAAAGCTATTGGGTGTTCATTTTCAAACATATTGAGCTTTTAAACAAAATTTGTATTCAAGGACAGCATATAGAATTACTTTTTTCGTATTCAACATTCAGATTAAGCGATAACCAAGCCTAATTTGGTGTTGTAACTTAAAAACACAGAACCGAAATGGAACATACATGGAGGACATGTACTCTTCTACCTCATGTTTTTAAAGCTATCTTTTATGTATCTTTTTTGTATCATCTTCTTTTCAAAGATGCCGGAATGTGTAGGGGCGAAATGCAGTTTATTTGGTTTTCATGGTGGCGTCTTTGACTAGTGTAGTGATGGCTTGATTGTAGACTTTTGTTTAGCCTTAGTTGTTCCTATCAAAACATGATGAAACCTTGGGAGGCAAAAATTGGAAGCAAAAATTGATGTATGATTGCTATTCTTTAGAGGCAAACAGGTGTTTTACTTCCAGCCTTCCCTGTAAAGACTGCAGATGTTCTGCTTCGGTCTAATACCCGAAACTCCAATATAGTTGTGGAATTAGGATAATTCTCTACTGTTTTAGGCCTTTCGGAGTTGCAATTCTCATCTGCACCAAATATTAATCTTGTGCTTCTGTGAATACTCTCAAAGTTGTGCTTCTGTGAGCACTGTCACACACTTTCTCTAGTTGCCGAGACTTCCTCTGTTTTCATAGGCCTTCTTGTTGTAACTTCATAAGCGTGTTCCATCAGTGACTTTCATTTCTTTGCTATCCTTTTCAATACGTATGATTTTGCCAGTTTGGAGTTGTGCCTTCGACCTAGATCATCATTTGTCCAAGACAATTAGAGAGCTTGGTTGCTTTCAGTTGTGTACAGTCAATTTATCACTACTGTCAACAATGATACAACAGTCTAGTTGACTTGTTTCTTCATTCTCTTCTCTGTTCCCTTTCCATTCAGTTTTTATGCATTTTGTCTTTTTTCCGAGTATTTTTGGTAAGTTCTGACTTGCTAAAAGTGGTGGTAGTGGTTAAAGACACCATCTGTTTGGAGATTTCCTTCCATGAACCTAAGATTCTTCTTTATCTGCTATAAATCTGCGTATATTCTCTGGATTGCTGGTGATTAGGTTTATTCTTTCTTCATAAATTATTGCATATGAACTCCTTTAGCAAATTGTATTCTTCCAAAAAGAAAATACAATAATTATTGTGGGAATTAATGTCCACCTTTGCATGAATATCATACCTGTCAAGGCAATGAAGAAGAACTACTGGACCAATTACTGAATATATAGACCTAGGATGAATGAGCTTTTTCCATAATATTTATTATTGTTGATAATGCATATATTTTTTCTGGTTTTTAGCATGCCTTGATGAAGATCCCATATTAGATTTTAGGAGTAACTGGTGCATCTTATCCGGATTATTTCAAATTTCATCCAAGCTTAATAACAAAGAATACACGTTTCATCAACATGTATATTATAATTCAAAGAAGTATTATATATTTATTTTGAGAGTACATATCCTCCTTAACATGATTATGGGAGGGTTAATGCATTATCAATATTTTAATATTGGTGAATGGTTTCACAATATCTAGCACGAGAGCTTATGGTTTGTTCATGACATGCAGTTGAAGTTAGTTAATTGAAAAATTGTGCCCAGCAAATGATAATGGGAGCAAGTGCACTAAGGAAGAGTGATGTTGCAGCATCTTAATTTGTTGCCTCTGATACAGCTTGAACTCCAGGAGGAAAAACCCTCACTATAATAAATATAACACGGCATTTTAATAAAATCAGCGGACTTGACACTCGTACCTCTGCTGGAACACTGTAAGCCAAGTTTTGGAGCTGAACATAATATTTTATTTTTTTTAGTTATTACAATCAAGGTGTCTCTTGTTTGGTCCCAATACATAATATTCATATTCTCAACAAGATAACATAATATGATTAATTATTTTTATACTTTAAAATGTTGTGCACTCTTTTTACTTGTATATTATTTGATAGAAAAAAATACCTTTCTTGAAAAAGATGAATTAAGATGACTTTATTATTTATAGTATTTGAGAAAATATGACTAGTCCTGTTTTGAATCAATAATTAACATGATCTTAAAAGAAAATCATGTCAAATAAAAACATTATAAATATTATAGATTGTTTTGATAAAGATCTTGTTTGGATAAACAATAACAACTAAAATCAAATAATCAAAAATATTTGGTTTACCCTTAAATTTTAAAGAAGGTTAGAATCTACAAAAAGGAATCAATTAACCAAAACAGATGGTAAAATAACTATTCATTCTAGAGAAATAATGTTATTTGCATCATATTGAGCTAATATGGTAAGGATTTCTTTTTCTTAAGATAATAAATTAAAATTATTATATTTATCTTTTATAATATTTATTAATCTTGAAGGCAAGAGCAAGCTAGTGGAAAAGAACCTCCATGGAATAGTATCTTTTTGGCTTAGTATCAAAATTCTAAATAGTCTGACATCTTCATAAACAAGAAGTCTAAAAAAGTGATTACATGTATTTTTATTTATTTATTTATTTAACTTAAATATCATTTAACGTTCAAATAAATTTATTAATGCATGTATTTTATTTGTAGAAAAATTATAAGAAGGAAATAATTTCAAAGTATAAAACTAATCAGGAAAATTATCCTTCATTTGATAGGGCAGCTTGGTGTATTGTTTCAGGAGAAATTATAAAGGGTAGGGTATATGGTGCATCTCATATGCCAAAATCTATAGTTAATACAAGTTCTTCATTACATTCATATTCGGTAAAGTCACATTTTCTAGTTCATCTTATTGAACATTACAAAAGGAGATAAAAAAAAAATAGATGATTTTATTTTTGAAATGAAACGAGAGATAGATTCCATGAAAGAATATCTTATGAACAATTTTGGATACCATGGTAGGACATCAAATATTTACAAAGATATGTCAGCATCTATAGGCCTATCAATACCTCTATATATGGCTATGTAGATAATGATACCTATGGGTCTCACATCTCCATTAATTTATTGATCTATACCTCGATTACTATATTCTGATTCATTTTACATTGATTCACAATATCATGGTTCGTCTCCACAAAAAATACCATGATTATATCTTTTTATTGTATTTTTACTTATTTGTATTAATGTAATTTTAACTAAATCTTTTAATTATATTATGAATTTTATTTTTATTCCATTTATTTCAAAATATAAATTAATTTAATAAAAATTATATAATTAGCAACGGATTTTTTGTTAATAATTGTAAATAATTTATCAATCAGCAATGAAAAATCTATTATTGAATTATAAAATGAGCACTAAATTATTCCGTTGCTGATGTATATGCAATAGGTTATTTATTGATGATTTGTGAGTATTAAATTATCCGATGCTTACCGCAAATAACAGAATTTTCATTGCTGAAAAATCAGCAATGACTGCATTTAATATTTTCTATTACTAATTTTAACAAGGAATTTTAGTTTCGTTTGCAATGGGTTAGATAGTTATTAATTGGTATATTTTTTTTAGATTAACGTGGGTGTCCGGGTCAGCTTGCGCGCACCACGACTAATCCCACGGGCCTTGAAGTTAACGACCATGTAAGCCTCCAGTGGCCATCATATGAGCAACCAAGAACTCGAACCTGAGACCACAGAGGAAGCAAACCCCTTGATCCCAAGTCTTTACCACTTGGTCACCACCTAGATGGTTAAATTGGTACATTTTTACAACTTGCAGAGAAGGAGTGAAGGAAAAGAGTTAATTTGCAGGGAAATAAAAACTCGTGATTTGCCTGCATTCTTTGGCCTCGAGAAACGCAGACATTAAACTAAGCACAAATGAAACCTACAACCACCGAAGGGCGAGTTTCTAGTAAAGATCATTCACGGCATTCATGGCGAAAGGTGAAATTCCAGTGAGCTAACTTTTAGTATACATTTTTTTTCACCTATGTTTCTCTTAAATAGAATTGAATTAAAAGTTTTAAAAAGCCAGATCTTCACGGTGCAGAAACACATTTTCTTCTTGATTAAACATTGAACTCTCATGTTTTTAGCAAACTAAGAACCTATAATTCCTCTGCTCTGTTTTGCAGATCATGAAGATGCAAGTTTGGAGACAGTTTTTTTTTAAAAAAAAAATGCGAAAAACAACTAGCTATATGCATGCATCCTGACTTGCAAGAATTTATAAAAGCAGAATGAAAATGCAGAGAAGACCAGTTTTTAGCCACTGACAGGTTTGTGTGTCAGTAGACTTCATGTTGCGCAATGCACACTTCAAAAATGTCCCGGTATCCTACGAGAAAGCCTTAGGTTTCCCTTCATGTTTTCTGTTTCTCTTCTCCTTTTTTATTCATACATGAGGAACAAGATGAACTGCATTTCATTATTTGAATGCAGGTTAAAGGGCCTAGGAACATAATATACTGCTACTACATGCAAACGTTTTCTTGGAAGAACAAAAAAAATGAAGACTTGTGTGATGAAATTGCTTTTAAAATACATGGCTAATTCAGCCTTTATAAACTATCTTTCATACAAAGAAATCTCAAGCAAAGTGACTGGGTACTAGGGAACCTACTAGAGTTTTTTCAAAACTTATGAGCATGAAGTTAGGCACACTCACTCTAATGACTTTGATGGTGGAAAAGGAGTGAGAGATGAATAGCATCCATGTTTGCTGGTGAAACAGAAATACTAAGCATGGCTTCATGCTAATGGTGGTGTAAAACCCCATGCTAGGAGGTACTGCCAGTTCGATAAGGGAAAAACATTTTCTGAATGAAATAAAACTAATATTCTACAACTAGACTATTACAATTATGAAATATTAAGATGAATATTACAAAGTATATTTTTTATATTTATGAGAAACAGTTATAATCTTGGTGTATTTGTTGTTGTTTTGGACAAGTTTCTCATGAAGGAACAACTCAAGTTAGAAATCTAAAATAAATACTCTCATATTTGATTTTGAGATGTTCAAGAAGGATCCTTATGAAAGCATAAAAAAGATGAGCACAAGGTTTATGACCATTAAAGGGAATGGTTTATAAAAACATTAGAAGAAACATCAAATAACCTGATATGGTGAGCAAGATATTGAGGTCTTTACCAAGACCTTGGGATCTTACAGTGATGGCCATTAAAGAATCAAATATTTTGAAGATACTTGGCTTATAGGGTTTCTTATTTTTTATGAGTTCAAGGTTACCAAAGGTGATGTTGACATCAGTAAGAAAGGCATTGCGCTCGAACTTTACAAAATGATGATAATCAAGATGATGATGAAGATGTCGCTCATATTGTGAGGTTCAAAAGTGTTTTCTACAAAAGAAATTTCCTAGAAGGTGTAACTACAAAGATAATAATGGATGAGACTAGCGAAACGGGCCACATTATTTGCTATGAATGCTAGAAACCCAGGCGAATAAAAAGACATTTTCCATTGCTTACATTACATTATTAGTATCAATGATCGTGTAACTTCATATGGACATCCCATTGGAAGCTTGGAGATGTAAACATATATTTGATTTCAAAGCTTACAGTAAAAAATTAGGAAGATATATATATATATATATATATATATATATATATATATATATATAAAGTCACTAACAAAATTAGATCGACAATACAATATATTCATAAATATTTCAATAAAAAAATTTTATCGAGATATATCGATGACATCATAAATGATATTATAATGAGATTCAAAAAGATAAATCGTACAATGACATGACATTTATATCAAAAGAATTGTCAACGGAGTAACCATTGGAATGATTTAATTTATGACCTAGTGCTCGGCCTTCCTCTCCCACTCTCATATTTCTACATCTTCCTTGTAAAAGTTCTCTCTGCAACAAAACAACCATCTTTACCCCTTTTAATCTCAACACAATTTAATCTTCCATAATTTTTTGAGTCATCGCAACACTTGATTTGTCGGCATCCATATTTTAATTCAAATTTTATTAAAGATGCACATTTAAGAACACGGTTGAAACCGCGTTTCCTCAAAATTCAAAAAAAAATTTCCTTTTTGCTAAAAATTATTTTTTTATGTTTTTAGATTGTTTTGATATACTGATTTTAAAAATAATTTTTAAAAAATAATAAAATATCATTTTGAAGTATTTTTAAGCAAAAAACACTTTAAATCACAATTGCTACCACAATCCAAAACAAGTCCTAAGTAAGCAAATCTATCTCTTTTTTTATTTAAACATAATTTTAAAATATTAATTTTTTATATATATTTTTGCAATATATGTATTTTTTTTTGTGTTTACTTGTTTTATAGTTTTTTTTTTATCAAACAAACTTATTGTATGGATTTATGATTTGTATATGTTATGGTTTGTTTTAGATTTTATAAAATTATATTTGTTTATAAATTATTGACACTTATGTTGAATTACCAACTTAAGTGTCTGGTGATAAAATAAATAATAATTTATTTAATGTGTCTATTTTATATTTTATTAATTTTATTGTCAAGTTGTAATTTCATGATAAATGGGTATAAATTTTTATTTATATAGATAATTGATAATAAATTAAAAAAATATAAAAATAGATTGAATAAATTTGAGGTAAATAGTATTTTTGTAAATTTAGTTAGTTAATGTATTTAATAACACATGCTGTCATTATTAATTTTTATAAATTTAATAAAAGTAATGAATGATGGATATATTGGAATTCATCCTAAGAATAGTAAAGGATAAATTATTATAATAGAGTTTAGAATTTTATTAATTCTGATAAAAGAAATACCATGGGCTGAAAACTAGATGAGTGCTGGGTTTTTCAAGCTGGCGACTGTTACCCTATGGCTTTGATTCGAGGGAAAGAACCAAGGCATGAAAACAGGATTCGATGCTTCAAGGTTGTATCCTGCATGAAAGAGAGCACATACCACGTGATGTTACCTCGGGAGAGAGTCGATTATGGACGGAAATTGGGGCCAAAGTTCGCTGGGTGATCAGCTATTCCCAGCGTGTTTTAAGCTTAGAAGCCTACTGAATTTAGAGCAAAACGGAGTCGTTTTGTCTCTTCAGCGTAGTCTTGTTCTTCCTCCTCCTACTAAATCACAAGCGGTTTCATTTAATGTGAAACGCCATTATTTTTTGCTTTGGGGATTTTGTCAGATAGAAAGTGGTTTTTTACTTTTCAAATTTTATTATATTTATTTATCATTAAAAAAAAATTAGTCAATAGAATATATTTTTTAATTAAAAATTTTAGTTTAATTTCTAAAAAAAAATTATTTTGGGTGGAAAAAACTTTCTGAAAGTTATGAAAAATTTAGAAATATCATATTATTTATTAATTATATCAGATTTGATTCTCAAACTTTTAATTGTTATATGCGTGTATTTTATTTTGAATATTGTTTTTCAATTTCATCCCATAGTTTAATTTTTATATTAATTTTTATTTTTATTTTTATAATTACTATTTACTTTTTTTATTTTTTAATTGAAATTTTTTATCTGTCAAATCTAGTCCTCATTCTTTTGATTATTACTTATTTTATTTGAAATAATTTATGAAATTATAATTATAATTATTTTAATTTCTTCATCTTTTAATTTTTTTTTATGTGTTAGATTTGATCTTTATTATTTTAATTATTATTCATTTTATTTGAGATAATTTATGAAATTATATTTTTTTCAATTTCATTCTCATTCAACTTTTTAATTTGTAAGATTTGTTCCTTATTATTTTAATAAACTTGAAAAAATAAAATATTAATAAGTTATTTTTCAGTTTATTTTTTATAATATAACCGAACACTAAAAAAATATTTTTCAATTTATTTTTCATTATACTACTAAATATTAAAAAATAATTCACTTTTAACAATTTACTTTTAAAAAAACTATTTTTCAATAAATAAACAAAAATTAAAATATAGAATTTTGAATTTTAAGTTAGAAATGATGTCATTTTCAAACTGCTAAGTTCACATCAATGCCTTCCATTCTTACTTCTTTTTTTTACTTTTGTTCATGCTCTTTCAATTATTTTATTTTTGATTAATTTTGGTCTTTTCTAACTTAATTTGTTTCATTTTCCCCTCAGCAAATTGGAATGGACCCCTTAATTAATTCTGCTTCTTTTTGCATTTTAGTCCTTGGTTTCCCCAATCTTCAATTCTTAGGTCAATTGCAATTAATTTGTTATTTTTTTGTTATATACAAGCCTTTTAGCTATATAAAAAGGTTGAAATTATTTTTTATACATTTTCATATTAGTATGTTTCATAAATCTAATTTTTATTATAAATCTAATGCAAAGATTTTTTTTTTTTTAGTGTTTCTTATTTTTTATGAGTTCAAGGTTACCAAAGATGATGTTGACATCAATAAGATGCTAAAGGACGAGACTAGCAAAATGAGCCGAGTTATTCGCTATGAATGCAAGAAACCAGACGTGTCAGAAGTGACTATAAAAATGAAATGTAAAGATAAGAAGTATTTGAAAGCCACGTGCTTACATCAAGATTATTGATGAACTCATCTGTGGATATGACAAGTATTTGGCATTATATTTTGAAAGTATTTTCAAAAAAATTAAATTTTATTATATATTTTTATTTTAAATTAATATATTTTTTACATTTTAACATTATTTTAATGTATTGATGTTAAAAAATTTAAAATAATAATAAAATATTATTTTAAAATAAAAAAAATAAAAAATAATCACTACAATACTTCTAAACATTCTCATATCGGAGAAGATGTTGTCTTATGAGTTCTAATGCGAGGATTGTTCTGGGGTTGCCATTTTTTAAAGACAGAAAAAATGAGCCAAGAAAGTGGATGTACGGTTGGTAGTCAAGTAGTTTTTCATATACAGGGAGTGAATACAAGGTGCTGCTTTTGCTTTGAAAAATCAACATCAAATCGGACTCCCTGAATTTATTAGATGCAGCAAGCTGACAACGTATGGGGCATCATTGTACATCCTCCATTAATGAGGTTTTGGAGCTGGATTTGGGCCATCTTATCCAAACCTCATTAAGTGGGATTTCAAGGTGGCCGGGAGGACAACATCATCCAGTTTTGGGGTGTCACAATAAGCACAACTTATTCTCGGCATCTACTTGCTGTGCATGTTACATGTTGACATCTTGAATTGTTGACATCTAGTAGGTCCCACTATGAACTAAGCTCATCGAAGGTCTCTCATATCATTTTCTCCGTTAGCCTTCACGCATTCTGTGGTAGTTTGTGGCTTCTGGGAAAATGCCAGATTGAAATGGAGATGCGAAGCGTTTTTACAGGACAGCAAAGGAATATTATAAAGAATTATTAATATTTTTTATATGATTAGGATTTATTGGGAGTCTAAGTTTTCTTGGATGATTTAGGATTTATTATGAATATATACTATATATAATTTTATTTTAATATAGTGAAAAATAAAAAGTAACTTCTTACTCCTATGCATATATAAACACATTATCAAACCACGTTCATGTGTTTGGAGAAGTGGTTATAATCTTAATGTATTTGTTGTTGTTTTGAACAAGTTTCTCGTGAAAGAACAACTCAAGTTAGAAATCTAAAATAAATACTTTGATAATTGAATTTGAGATGTATCCTTGTGAGAGCATAAAAAAAAATGAGCACAAGGTTTTACGACCATCGTGGATGGTTAATAAAAAAATTAGAAGAAAAATCAAACATAGCGAGCAAGAAATTGAGGTCTCTACCAAGACCTTGGAATCTTAAAGTGATGGCCATTGAAAAATGAAATATGTTGAAGATATTACTATTATGTACATGTCTGTTTATTTTTATATTTTAAAGGTTTTTTAAAAAAAATTGAAACTTTTTATTTTTTATTTACTTTAAATTAATATATTTTTAGTATTTTTAAATTATTTTGATGTGTTAATATAAAAAATAATTTTTTAAAAATAAAAAAATAATTAATAAATATTTTAATATAAAAAATTATTTAAAAAATAATTACAACCAATCTTCCAGGTCAAGCTACCGAAGGTGACCTTGACATCAGTAAAAAAGGCATTTCGCTCAAACTTTACTACATGATTATAATCAAGATGATGATGAAGAAGTCGCTTAATTGTGAGGAAATTCAAAAGGGTTTTCTAGAAGGTGTGACTACAGAGACAATAAAGCATGAGACTAGCAAAATGGGCCTAATTATTTGCTATGAATGCAAGAAACCCAGGCGTGTTAAAAGAGATGCATTGCCCTTTGCTCCAGAAAAAAATGAAGAAGAAAAGATAAGAAGCACTTGAAAGCCATTCTGGAGGAACTTTTCCCGAGCAAAAGTGATGATTAATCCAACTCGATGAGATAACCAGTCTGTCTTGTGGAAAAATATGATAGCATTGATGCTAATGAGGTATTTGGATATTGGTTTCTCGTAAAAACTCTTGATGTAAGAGGTAATTTCGGTGACTCCTTTTACTATTTGATAGAAGTTAAAGTTATGATAGGAATAGCACGATCCACCACAGACCATGCTCGAGAAGCTTATCAAAAAGTCTATCGGGGATGAGGTAGTGGCAACACTACCGCATCTTGATTTTTCATTCCAAGTAATTTTTACTCGGGTTCTAAAATTAATGTTGATCTAGTTTTGGGTTTGGTTTCAAAAATTGAGTGTGAATATTTTCCATATGATTTTAATTTGTTTTTGAGGTTGCTTGCTTATTCCATGGATTTTTAAGAATAATTTTTAAATTAGTACGGATTTTGATTCACTTATGTGAATTTTAGAAATAATTTTTAATATGTTTTGGATTATTTCTCACTTATTATGGGTGAGTTTTTCAAAAACAAATTTAAAAATATGTGGTTTATTACACTCCATGCATGTTGACTTTTTAAATAATTTTTTTTACTCCTCACTCATTATATATGATATTTCAAATATTTTTAAATTGATACTTATTATTTATATATTCATTGTGTTTAGAGTTTTGAAATTCTTTTAAATTGATTCTCCATATACTTTTATTAGATAAAAAATCTTATGAAATTATTTTTTCATGTAAGATAAAATATAAAAAAATAAAATAAAGGGGAGAGTGGAGCATAATGAAAGATAGGGTAGCAATCTTCCTAGTTGGGGTATAGAAGATATGATGATATTTTACTTTTTAAAGACCTAAAGGGTTTATAAGACTAAGATTATGTCTATTAAAATGAAAAAGTTATTATGTAAGTATTTTAATGGTGTAAAGATCAATATAACATTAACTTTTTATTTAAAAGATACACACCATGTAAAATAACACAGTGGTATATAAGAAATTTTATATTATATTCATGTATGTCTTGTAAAGTAATTTATATTTGTTCTTGATGTATTATGCACCTTAATATTGAGGTATGTAGGCCTAAAACCAAGAAGCAATCGAGGGGATTATCTATATTGAGGAAGAGATAATCAAGAGACGTTAAAGGTGAAAAAGTTGTTATGTGAGTACTTTAATGGTGCAAAGATTAATATAACATTAACTTTTTATCTAAAAGATACACACCATATAAAACAACATAGTGATATATAAAAAACCTTACATTATATTCATGTATGTCTTGTAAAGTACTTTGTATTTGTTCCTGATGTATTATGCACCTTCATATTAAGGTAGGTAGGCCTAAAACCAAGAAGCAATAGAGGGAAATATCTATATTGAGGAAGAGATAATCAAGAGATTTGTAATATGAGTCCAATTTTTTATCCATAAAAAAGGTTGTTACTCAACTTCAAGAAGAAAAAGCTACAAAGGGTCCATAAAACTCAAGATCGGGATTATTATATGAAAAAAAAAAGCTATTGTATAGGTATTTTCAATAGTGAAAATTTTAATATAACATTAACCATTTATCTAAAATGCACATAACTTGAAGGGCAATGTAGTAGGTATACAGGAAACCTTACTTTATGTTTGTTTCTATTTTTTATATTGATTTGTATTTTTTTTATAATATATTGTGCACCTTTGTATTGAGATAGATTATTATTATTATTAAAAAAACCAAAAATCCAAAAAATTTCAAAAAAATCATTTAAAAAAAATTGTAACTTTCTCAAATATTTTTCTACCACTTTTGCATGATATCGGGTTGTACATTTACACTGTAAAACACAAATTCAATATTAAAATACCTAATTTTCTTCGAAATATTTCAAAAAAAAATTCAAAATATTTTCAAAAAAACTTTTAAATTAATTTCCCTTTTAAAAAAAAAAACATTTCATACATACGGTCAAATTCTAAAAATTTTCCAAGCATGTCTTCATAAAAACAAAAATTACATCTTTTTTATGTTTTAAAATGTAAAATGGATATCGTAACCAATTTATAATTATCTATTAAGATTTGACCAATATATCAAAAATCTTTTCCAATCTTTTAGGATCTAGACGTAAACTTTAATATTTATGGGGTGTAAAATTACACGATAAAGTACACCCTTAGGTATTAAGATACAAGGTGTAAAAATACAATGCTAAAATTCAGACTTTAGAATGGTTATAATTTAACCCGATAAGATAGAGACTCTCTCAGATACAAGGTGTAAAAATACAATGCTAAAATTCAGACTTTAGAATGGTTATAATTTAACCCGATAAGATAGAGACTCTCTCATAAAGAGAAATCTGCTTTGAAAAGACCAAGGAATAAAATCCAACTTAGAAAAAACAATTAAACAATAATGCAACTTATTTTAGATAGGGTGCACTAGGGGTGATGCGTCTTTCCATTGCATAACCAATCCCTTATCCAGACTCTCACAGACCATAAGTTCCTGGTAACCATAATACTACATGACGACTCCTAAACATTAATTATAATTTTATAATTAAATCCAAAAACCTTTCCTAAAACACAACACCTTATCTAGAGACATGATAAAAGCCTTCGATGTCACCAGATGACGTCGCGTCGGCTCGCACCCCGCGACAAGGTGGTATTGGTTTTGGGTTCAAGGAAAGGCTTCTCAAACCCAATTTTAAAGGTGATAGGTGGGCCTATTTGGCCATTTAGGAGAAAGAGTCATCAACTTTTGTTTCCACAAGGCTTTAAGCTAAGGTTATGCTCGAAATCAATGAAAGAACTCATGTCTGAGCATTGTAAACTTGAATAAGTTGTTTGGCTCATAAAACCTTGGGCAAGTGGGTTAATGGAGCATACCTCATGTTTTATGCATAGTGACACGATCAAAAGATTGATATCTTCTCCCAAGGGTAGGAGTGTCGAAGTAATAAATAATCTAGCAAGACCAAAGTCGAATTATAGGGAGGTTTACTATATAAATTATAAATAATAATAATAATAATAAGTTAAAGAGGACTTTGAGATATAAGATTAATGTGAGGATTAAACAATGATAAAAACAAATGTCAAGATTAGAGGATCCATTAATGGTATTTCAAATAAGTATAATATAAACTCTTTTTATTACTCAATATAAAACTGCACACAAAGAATATTCTAATAGGATGATTTGTCATTAATAGCTCATTATAAATTATTAACATGATCATATTAATTATTTTATTTAAATAACACCAAACTTTTAAATATTTTCAGGAGTTCATGATGCTAACTTATGTTAACAATAAATCAAGTTTCTTTCATAGCACAGGTGTAGGTTATATCATATAATTGGCTATGAAAGTGCCAAGCATTTTTTATACTAGGTGTTATACAACACAAATCTAGACTAATCATTTAACAAGTAAGGTATTAAAAATTAATAAGATAAAAATGATAAGACATGTTATTAGGAAGTTGTTTATGATATAAACACTGAAATCCATATTGAGTTTATATTATACTTATCCTAACACTATTAGTGAAACTTTTTCACATTAACATAATAAACTTAGCTAAGAATAATGAAGAAGAAAAACATAAATAAACAACATAAGAACATAAGTATAGCAAAGGAAATGAAAGCCATAAACAAGCTATTAAGGAAAATATAACATAAAATAAAACTTAAATATTACAAAAATATAAAGAAAGAGAGCAAGAACATGATCTTAATTTGAAAACCAAGATGCCTAAATGCATGGCAAATGCCTCCTTTAATATGTCAAAATTTAGAATTATTAATTTGTTAACTAATTGTTGAGAAGGTGGTCACATCTTAACTTGGTAACAATCTTTATCTTCTTGTCTAAACAAAATATTATTGCTAACATTAGAATTTGAATAGATTGTCTTCATGAAAATTCTAGAAAATTGTCTCAGCTTTTCAATAAATAAAAATCGGTGCATTTGGACTTCTAAACCTCGAAATATAGGCTAAACATTAAACAATGTCTAGGCTGCAGGACAGATTCAGACTTCTCTATTATTGCTATATTTTAAACTTGAAAATAACCTTTTTGAATCTTAGACTCTCATGAAAGTTTTAGGCCGATATCTTAGCTTTCCATCCATATAGAGCATACATAAATCCAAGTTTTACAGCTCTAGTTATGATCCAATAACCAAATGATGTTTCAATTTAGATTGAACCGGCGTCTCTTTTCTAAGCTTAGCCCTTTCTTTTGTCTTCTCAATTTTAGTAATTAAACTCATCAATTAATCCCTTAATTTATGTGATAGGCCTGCATTTACCATAAATTAAAGATATCTTATATTATTAGATATGTTATTATAAAACATGTTCTAGTTAAGGAGTTATTGATACTTCAAGTGCAAAATAATAATATAAAATCTTGATAAAAATACATTTTGAAGTACTAATCACATAGTAAGTGGTGGGATTTTATAGGTCCAATCATGAGCTCAAAATTAAACATATGTTTAGTAGAATGGGCTTAAAATTATCAACCGTGGATGAACGAGTTGTTGACCTTTAGGTCATACATTAATATTTTATGTATTTTGATGATAACAAATAAATGAAATCACACTAATAACATATTTGGATGAGATTAAGCCTAAACAGGTTTATATGAAGATCACATCAATGAGTATAAAAAATTGAATAAAGAAATTCATTAACAAGTCAAAGATGCAAAGCAAGTGAAGACTTAGTTCTTAATGATTCATTTTAATGCTTATTGTTAAATCTTTTTATCTTATTTAATAGAAAACTAAAATGAACTCGCATATTTCACATTGCATGCATAAATAGGATTGATATCCATTTAATTAGTTAAAGTTTCACTAGGTTTGAAAGTACCAAAATTGGTTTTAAAGCTACACTGATCGATTGCTTAGGCATACCAAGTGAACTAGTCAATCATTGTTCATTTGTGATAAACACCTAGGAATTGTTTTGCAGGAACCAGTCAACCGAATGATATGGTCATTTAAACCAGTCGACTGCTTTAACCGTTAAAGGCATTCCAACAGCTATAAACAACTAATATCTTTTGGAAACATATATATGGTTCTCTTTCATGCAAAATTAAAATGACATTCTGAACATACATGATATAAAAGCTAATCCAAAAGAAAAATCAACTAAAAATCATCAATCTTAATATATTCTAAGTTGTGCTAAATTAAATCATTATATTCTAGCACAATAGTATAATATCCCACACTCATTACATTTACGCATCTTTAATCATTCCAAGTGCTATTGAGTAAGCTATAGAGATTATAGTTTTCAATTATACAATCCACTTTTTGAGAGAGTGAATCTTATTGTAAATAAATTATAATTGTGAACACTTAAGATTTTAGATAAACTTTTAGCATTGATAAGGTATTGTCACTAAGGAAATTTTTTTGAAGAGGGAACATCTTTAAGTGACATTGTATCTTTCACTTAGATTAGTAAAAGAGTACAATACTCAAGTATGGTTAGTATTCGAAGTATAGATGTAGGCTTATCAAACCAAGTTAAAAGCCAAGTTTGTAATTTCTCTTTCTTTATTCTTTACTTTAAGCACTATAATTATATTATTAGTTATTATGTTATATATGCTTAGTGTGTTTATTTGCATTATTTAACATAATTAGTGGAACATCAAATTCACCCCCCTTAAGTGTTATCATTGCCTTAATCTTAGAACAACAATTGGTATCAGAGCTAAGTTCTTGTATATATAAGTTTGCTTAGACTTGAGTAGAATGGAAACCATTAGCTATAATGATTAAAATGAAAGAGCAGCTACCTCTAAGCCACCCTTCTTTGTTGGCAATGATTATGTTTATTGAAAAGTTAGGATGATTATATATCTTCAATCTATTGATTATAATTTAAGGCTATCTATTAAAAATGGACCTCACAAGCCTACTTAAATTAAAAACGATAGAACGATTCCTAAAACTAGAAGTAAGTATACCAATATTGATAAGAAGTTGTTTTCTATAAATGTTAAAACTATAAACACTTTGTATTATACCTTGAGTAGAAGTGAGTTTAATAGAATATCATCTTTTAAAAAATTTAGGGATATATAGCATGTTTTATAAATAACTCATGAAAATACTAATCAAGTCAAAGAATCTAAAATGGATATACTTGTACATCAATATGAGTTATTCAAAATGCTTTCAAAGGAATCCATAACTAGAATGTTTACTAGAATGACATCTATCACTACTAGTTTGGATGCTCTTGGTAGGACTTATACTAATATTGATATTTTGAGAAATTCTTATGTTCTTGCCAAAGTCTTAGGAAGCAAAGGTGATGACTATCCATGAAGTTAAGGATCTCACCAAACTTTCATTAAAAGAGCTCATCAATTCACTAATGACTCATGAAATCACCATGGAAAAGCAATACCTGGAAGAGAAGCCAAAGAAGAATTTGGCATTCAAAATCATAAACCATATTGATAATGATGTAAAGTAAGACATTGCACTTATAACGAGACAATTCCAAAATCTTCTAATAAAAAAGCAAAGGAATAAAAAGTTCTTAAACTTCAACAAGGATGGAAATAAGGAAGAATCTAGCATGCAAAGTGGCACTTAGATGTTACAATTGCAACAAAATAAGACACATTAAGGTTGATTGCCCTTTTTTACAAAACAAGAAAGAGAACCACCATTAAAAACGAGCAATGAAAGCAACACAGAGTGATGACTTGGACTTTAGCTCAAATGAAGATGAAAAGCATATTGCAAACATGTGTTTCATGGAAATCAAAAGTGATAATAAGGTACTTCTTTGAATTATGAATTCGACATCTCTTGTAATGAACTATATAATGCCTTTGAATAATTGTATGATGAATTTAAAAAGCTAGATCATAAATATAGTTCATTGGAAAAGAGTCATGCAAGTTTACTTGTTGAAAAAGATGCATTAGAAAAGAAAACATGAATTTTTATTGATAGTGACAAGGTTAACCAACTTGAAATGGAAAATAAGGCTTTAAAACAAAAGGTGGACAAGTTGAATACCATACTAGCAAAGTTTACTCAAGATTATAAGATTTTAGATGCCATGCTTGCTAGTTAAAGATGTGTCTTTAATAAAAAAAAAAAAGGTTTAGGGTGTTAACCCAAAAATAACCAAAAATATTTAAAGAATTACTTTATTAAAGCCAAACAATCATATGATCTAAACAAAAGATGTCATAATTATAAAAACACTGGTTATTTGATTTACACATGTCCTCTGAAAAAGAACAAAATTGTTAACATGATTTGGGTTCGAAAAGGAACCACCACTAACCAAAAAATATCCAAAAAGGTATGGGTATCAAAAATCTCATCTTGATTTAATGTGTGTAGGAATTAAGGGAATATAATGAATGGTTCATAGATAGTGTTTACTCAAGACACATGACCAAAGATGATTCATTATTTTCAAGCATAAACAATATCAATAGTGGAAAAGTCATTTGGAGATAACTCAAAAGAAAAGATCATTGGAGTTGGCAATATTAGAGGTAAGTCTTTTTCCTCAAAAGAAAAGGTGTTTCTTGTGAATAATCTAAAACATATTTTGCTAAGTATTAGTTAATTGTATGATAAAGGCAACAAAATCATGTTTGATCATGCATGTTGCTTAATCCTTGAAAATGATAAAGTTTTACTTGCTAGTAATAGAAAAGGAAATGTTTATAAGATTAAAATTAATACATGTATGAGGATAGAAAATTGTTTTGTTTCTAGCATTAACGATAGTTTTCTTTGGTATAGAAAATTAGGTCATATATGCATAGATATTCTTTCTAAGCTTGTTAATTGTTAAAGGATTCCTTCATATTACATATAAAAAGAAGAAGTTATATGATGTTTTCTAATTGGGTAAATCAATGAAAACATCTTTTAAGAGAAAAAACCATATTTTTACTAAAAGATCTTTAGAATTGCTACACATAGGTCTATTTAGACCAAATAGAGCTAAAAGCATAAATGGTAATAAATATGTGTTTGTGATTATGGATGACTTCATAAGATATACATGAATTTTATTTTTAAAATAAAAGGATGAAACCATTTATGAATTTGTAAATTTTCAAAGAAAGTTGAAAATTAAATGGGTTTTTCAATCATAAAAATAAGGAGTAATTATGGTGATGAATTCATAACATTAAACGTCATACCTTTATATTATACAAAATAACAATTTCAAAGAAAGGTTGATAAAATTATTAATGGTTGCTTATATAAGTTATGTTCACTAGAATTTTGGATTAATGATAGGACTCATTCATTTATTCATTATTATTAAACTACAAGGTATTGATGTTACGCATAAAAGCATATTTATATTGATATGTGGACTTAAATTACCAAAGAATGATATACATCATGTGTAAACATGTTTGCTATAATATGAAAATTTTTATGAAAAAAACCATCATTCAATACTGGTTGCTTCTTGTTAAATGTTGTTGTCAATTGTGTATTGTAGGTATACAAAATTTGTTTTTACCCTATATAATTTTAAAGTTAAGTTGTTGTAATATCCTTCGGTTAACAAAGAAATTTTAAATTGTAAGTGCAAGTTGTTATTACTGTTCATCACCCTCTGATTGTGGTATTCTTATAATAACAACATGCTTTTAATCTAACAAATTAAATACATAATTTACAGTTAAAGTTCAACAATAACACAAACATTACATAAATTATTTGA
>NW_011502329.1:0-22026 GCF_000495115.2 Populus euphratica
TATTATTATTATTATTATTATTATTATTATTGTTGTTGTTATTATTATTGTTGTTGTTATTGTAATTGTTATTGTTGTTGTATTATTGTTATTTATAATTTGTACAATTAACCTCCCTGTAGTTCGACCCCGGTCTTGCCGGGTTATTTATTACTTTGACACTCTTGCACTTGGGAGAAGACATCAATCTTTTAGTTGTGTCAAGTTTTTGGCGCCGTTGCCGGGGAGGTAAGTTCTTGTATAAATTATAGTAGTTATTTTATTTTCGCTTTTCACTTTTCTTGTATATAACTTTGTTTGTTTTCTCTTATTTCTTCTTCTTTTGTTTTCTTCTTCCTTTTATTCTATTCCTACACGTGTATGAGAGTGTGGTCATGTACATCAAGTGGTAGACTTTGTAGGGTATCCTCATTATTTTTAGAAAATATGGTCGAAGAAGATAATCAATCACTTCATAATGAGAATAATGAGAATAACCGTGCTAGAACACTTAGAGACCACATGAATCCCATAAGAACAAGTGCAACATCATGCATAATTTTTCCTCCCGATGCATCTCATTTTAATTTTTCCTCCCGATGCACCATCAGATTGTAGCATGAATCATGGAATTATCTAATTTTTCATTTATAAAACTCTCTCTTCCTTCCTTTCATTTCTACTCAACCCATACATTCAACAAATACAGAAGTGTATAGAAATGGCAAGTTCCTCAAGTCATCAAATAAAAAATATTTGTGTTTTCGGTGGATCTAGTCCTGGGAAAGAAAAGGAGTTTTTAGAATCAGCAAATCATCTTGGTCAAGTGCTAGCTGAGAGAAAGATTCATTTAGTGTATGGGGGAGGCAGTCTTGGGTTAATAGGAGGTGTGTCAATAGCTATATTTTTAGGAGGTAGTCAAGTTTTGGGGGTCGTCCCCGAAGCTTTAGCACAAGGGGACATCATTGGAAAAACAATTGGAGAGGAACTTCAGGTCTCCACAATGTCAGCTCGAATGAATGCAATGTTTAACCATGTTGATGCCTTCATTGCTTTACCAGGTGGTCTAGGCACATTGGAAGAGATCTTTCATATTTCTTCTTGGGCTCAACTGCACATTCACCATAAACCCATAGGTTTGTTAAATGTTAATGGTTATTATGATAAGTTGTTGTCTTTTCTTGATCATGCTGTGGAACAGGAATTTCTAATATCTTCTGCACGATAAATCATAATCTCTGCTGCTACTACTGAACAATTGATTGACCAACTACAATTTTTCATTCCTATAATTGATCTTTCCATGAGTCGCATAAATTGGTCAACTAAGGAAAGCCGTAAAAAGCTTAGATTGGATTTGAGCCTTCATTTATGAATTTTTGTGTCTTTTGGTTTTATTATTGTGTTTTGTTGTTACTTATATTTGTTTCAGTGTGTTTCAGGTTTGTTACTATTCGTTATTTTAGGTGATATCTTCTATACTCTATCTTTCTACCTTAGAACATTGAGGACAATGTTTCATTTTGGTTGGGGGAGAGGGTAATAGTTGATAAAAAAAAATTGTTTTCCATTTCATAAAGCATGTGCATAATTTTTGTTACTAGGATGGCAGAGTAAAGGAGCTCTTTTGTTAAAGTGACTCCTGAGACGCATCTTAGTAACCATTCTTAACAAGGTCTATTATAATACTTCATGAAATATTCAGATTTACAAACTCTCGCATTGTTATCACTTAATTCTGCTCATATACTCATTTAACATGTATTCTTAAACCTTAATTTACACACACACACTTTAACATATGATTGTGGGTTGCATATTGGATTATTACATTATTTATGTTCTTTTGTTAAAGGTAACAACTAAGGGAAAGGGATTGTATATAATTAAAAAAGAAAAACAAAAAAAAAGAAAAAAGAAAAAAAGAAAAAAATGATGATAATAAAAATGTAGATAAGTTTGGTTTCGTAGCCTCCCTAACCTAAGCAATTAAGCCCGAAGGGGTGTTTTAACACCTAATACCCTAAAGTCAACTGACTTGGGAGCTATTGGCCCAACGCTTGTTACATGGGTTGAGGAGAAAAGCTTAAGGGAATCAAACATTGCACTATCTACATATCAGTATCTGCGACCCGAGTTACTAAGCTCGTAGGGGTGTCTTAACACCTAATGCCCTAAGACCAACTGGTCTGGGAGTCATTAGCTGAAAGCTCATTACATGGGTTAAAGATGCATGATGTTTTTAAAGTATATGTATATAGAGTTAAAAAAAAAAGAAGAAAAAAAAAAGACAAAAATAATAATCCCAACCCAAGGAAGTTAACCTTAAACATTAGAACAAAAATTTTGTTTTCTTCCAAGAAAAGCCCCATAATTATGTGTTGATACATTGAGCACAAAAGAAAGGTTTATTAATATCTTGTTAAGAGGTATTGAGCAGATATATAAATTTAATGAGAGTTTGTTTATCTGGATAGACTAATGGAAGTTAAATGATGAATACCTTGCTTTGTGAAATTTGCAAATTTGTTTTCTATTTTAACGCTTTGATTACTAGGGACTAGTAATAAGCTGGTTGGGGGGTGTGATTAGTACTTAAAAGTGCATTTTTATCATGGTTTTATATCATCATTTTGCACTTGAAGTATCAATAACTCCTTAACTAAAATATGTTTTATAATAATGTATCTAATAATATAAGATACCTATAATTTATGGTAAATGTCTATTTTTAATGCAGGCCTATCACATAAATGAAAGGATTGATTGATGACTTGAAGAACTTAAATTGCAAGGATAAAGAGATGGCCAAACTTAGAAAAGAGATGTCGGTGCAATCCAAACCGGAACACTGTTCGGTAATTGGGTCATATCTGGAGCTACAGATCTCAGATTTAGGTCCAATTTATATGGATGGAAAGGTAAGACATAGGCCTACAACTTTCATATGGAGCCCAAGATCTAAAAAGGCCATTATCAAGTCCAAATTGTAGCAACAACAAAGAAGCCCGAATCTGTCTTCCAGCCCGAGCACTATTCGGTATTTTGGCCATATCTGGAGTTCTAGAAGTCCAAATGAGCTGAAATTTTTACACAAGAAAGCTGAGACAATTGCCTACAACTTTCATGTTTACAACTGGCTCCAATTTTGACGTTATCAATGACGTTTTGGGCAGACAAGAGAAGATAAGGATTGTCACCAAGTCAAAAGTTGGTCACCCACTTATCAATTAGTCATCAAATCAATAGTTCCCATTTTTGGCCTATAAAAGGAGGCATTTGCCATGCATTTAGGCATCTTGATTTCCAGATCAAGATCATGCTCTTCCTTTCTCTCTTTGTATTTTTTATGCTTTGTTTTCATTAATATTAAGTTTATGCCTTTCATTTCCTTTCCTTTACTTAGTTAACTTTTATGTTCTTATTTTGTTTATCTATTTTGCTTTCTTTCATTATGTCTAGCTAAGTTAATTATGTCAAGGTGAAAAGGTTACACTAATGGTGTAAGAATAAGTATAATGTAAACTTAATATGGACTTTAATGTTTGATACTAACATGTTTTATATTTGCTATCTTGTTCACTCTTTAATACTTTGCTTGTTAAATGACTAATCTTGATTTATGTTGTATAACACTTGGTACAACAAATGCTTGGCACTTTCATAGCCCATAATGTATGGTATAACCGACACCTGAGCTATGAAAGGAACTTGATTTGTTGTTAACATAAGTTATAATCATGAATGCTTGACGAGATTTACAAGTATTAGCATTAATTGAATAAGATGACTAATGTAATCATGTTAACAATATATAATCTGATTGGAACCTCCTTTGTGTGTGGTTTCCAATTCAATAATAAGAGTTTATACTATACTTGTTTGATATACCATTAGTGGAACCTCTAACCTTGACATTTGTTATTATCATTGTTTAATCGTTACATTAATATTCCATCTCAAAGTTCTCATCATCTTCTTCTTCTTCTCTTTCTTTATTATTATTATTATTACTACTACTACTACTACTACTACTACTACTACTACTACTACTACTACTACTACTACTACTACTACTACTACTACTACTACTACTACTACTACTACTACTACTACTACTACTACTACTACTACTACTACTACTACTACTACTACTACTACTACTACTACTACTACTACTACTACTACTACTATTGAGGATAATGTAAAACTTAATTTTAGATATTTCATTATGTTGAATGCTTGAGATAACCATGCTTGTTAAAAAAAAAAAAATACTTGCATTGGTATGTGAATGAGACTTGTTTAGGATCATCATTACCTTTTTGGGTTCATTATTGTGTTGAACATTGCATGCTTTAATTTGGGATAGATAATATCTTATAAAGCAAGATATAGCATACTTTTTTTTAAGATTACTGAAGTACATCTTTCCTTGTAAAAGTTGTGTGAGTTGTGTGAATATGCATGAAAGATGAGTATGATGCTTTACTTGTGATTATCCCTTTTGATCTAGTCCTAAACAAGGTTTAAGTAAATAGAGTAATAATCATTACATAAATAAATAAATAAATGTGTACAAAGTTCTATCTACTCCAATGTTTTGAGTTGCTTAGTAACTAGGGGTATTCATCACAAATGTTTATCTTTACGTCAAACGGCAGCTTGAAATATGAGTATGCAAAGCACTTTAAGTTTGTGACTTTGTGAGTAACCGGGTGCATTCATCACAAATGTTTGTATTCGCGTCAAAAGGGAAGTGACTACTTAAAGACAAAAAATAAATCATATCTTATTAAAAAAAAAAAAAACAAAGAAAGAAAAAAAATATATAGATATTTCTCTAGTTTGCTACCTTGTTTGTGTTGGTGAGAAGGGAAGATTACAAGTTGAGTTTTCGTATGAATCAATTATGTTGGTTGCACGATAAATATGACTGAATTTGGAAATTTTGTATGGATGTTTGATTTAGAGAATGTGAGTATGCTTATTTTTCTTTATTTGCTATTGTGTACACTAAGTTAAAGATACCAATGTTTGCATGATATGTCCTTCAAGTGTGTTGAATCGAGCCTAATTAGGATTGTTATTATTCTTTTTATTTCAAAGGTTTTATGTTTTGTTTTGCTTGAGGACTAGCAAAATCTAAGTTGGGGGGTGTGATTGTGCATCAAAAGTGTCATTAAGTCTCTTATTTTACATATGTATTTATTGTTTTTATTTGGTTGTTTTTATAATAATTGATGTGTTTTTTAGTAATGAAGTTTGTTTTAATGTTTCGATAGGTTTTTGGAGCTTAAATGAATTAATTCAGGAAATTCAACGTCGGAATTCAGAACAAAGAATTGAAGAGACATTTAGTTGAAGATTGAAGCAAATCTTGGTTCAAATAAGTGCTCCAAATTTGTCCCAAAAATCAATTCTATTCCAATTCTAGAAAAGAATATCATATGATCTATTTTAAGCCCAAACCTGCCTTATGTTGTGTGCAAACTTCAACCATTAAACACTCAAGGTTTCAATGTCAATTTAGCCCAAATAATAGGTATATTTGTATACTTATTTGATGCTTAAATTCAGCCCCAAATCAGCCACAAATCAACCTTCAAATCAGCCCAAACACAATCCATGATCTCACATGTCCACACAACAACAATTGATTTATTTTGGGTAATCCATTGATCCAAGAAGGCAAGCACATGGATGGAAAGCTAAAGGGGACATTTTTATATTATTTTGGGTCAAAAAGAAGAAAGAGATAGCTCATAAATGAGGAAGAAAAACGTGCACCAAAGTGGTTGCAAAGCTGTCCTGATTTGAGTTTTCAGAATACCTTTCGGTATTTTGCCCATAACTTTTGACTCAGATGTCCAAAGTAGTTGTTCTTTAATTATCTGGAAAGGTGACAAAATTTCCTATAAATATGTCTCTAATAGACTTTTCCAGGGGAGGCTTCTAAGAGGGTCAAATGGCTGTCCAAAGTTAGAGTCAGATTTGTGTCCGAATTTTTTCTGAAATTGTTTTGTGTTCTTCTTTATAGATTTGGGTTCTTTAGTTTGTAAAACTTATTACTTCAGTTTGATCCAAGTTATTTCATGTTTATTGAAGTGTTCTTATATATAATCATGGTTGGCTAATCTTTTTCTTGGATCCAAATCAAGGATGATGGTGATTGAGGTGGGTTCTTTAGGACATGAATGAATCTTAATGTTTATATTCTCATTTTCTTCATGAATGATTTATTATTGCAAAGAAATTTTAGAAATCATTTAGGTAATGTTATAATCTTGAATTTTTGTGCACAAACTTTAGTTTTGGTATAGAGGCTTGATTCAATGTCTTACTTAATATGAAAGTACTTGTTCATTCTTAAGCAATAATCAATCTTCATCTTTCTAAACTTCATTGTAATATCTTCCGCTCTAATATCACCATCATTGATATAGGTTGAGTTATCTTATATATGTTGAAGAAATCACCAATACATCACCATTAAAATTGATTTGGACCAAGACTTACTTTTTCTTGTCATTTAAAATCTATTTACACTTTTTCATCTTTGAAAACAAATCCATCAATTATTTTCAACCAAGTTATTATTAATTTAATTTCTCTTGAGTTTTTTTTTTTTTGTTACCTAGCTTAATTTCCAGATCTAGCTCTTTGTGGATATGACCTCGATCTTACCGAGTTAATTGCTACATCGCACACTCGTGCACTTGCAAGTTAAAACAAGCCGATCATAAAAAGCGGTCAAGCAATAATACTTCTTGAAATATTCAGATTTACAAACTCTCGTATTGTTATCACTTAATTCTGCTCATATTCTCATTTAACATATATTTCTCGTATTGTTATCATTTAATTCTGCTCATATACTTATTTAACATGTATTCTTAAACCTTAATTTACACACACACACTTTAACATATGATTGTGGGTTGCATATTGGATTAGTACATTATTTATGTT
This sequence comes from Populus euphratica, assembly GCF_000495115.2. NCBI lineage: Eukaryota > Viridiplantae > Streptophyta > Magnoliopsida > Malpighiales > Salicaceae > Populus > Populus euphratica. Next base: position 6,952 of record NW_011502329.1, read on the forward strand.
CTTTTGTTAAAGGTAACAAAGAAGGGAAAGGGATTGTATATAATTAAAAAAAAAAAGAAAACAAAAGAAAAAAAATGATAATAATAAAAATGTAGATAAGTTTGGTTTCGTAGCCTCCCTAACCTAAGCAATTAAGCCTGAAAGGGTGTTTTAACACCTAATACCTTAAAGTCAACTGACTTGGGAGCTATTGGCCCAACGCTTGTTACATGGGTTAAGGAGAAAAGCTTAAGGGAATCAAACATTGTACTATCTACATATCAGTATCTGCGACCCGAGTTACTAAGCTCGTAGGGGTGTCTTAACACCTAATGCCCTAAGACCAACTGGTTTGAGAGTCATTAGCCGAAAGCTCATTACATGGGTTAAAGATGCATGGTGTTTTTAAATTATATGTATATATATTTAAAAAAAAAAAACAAAGAGACAAAAATAATAATCTCAACCCAAGGAAGTTAACCTTAAACATTAAAACAAAAATTTTGTTTTCTTCTAAGAAAAGCCCCATACTTATGTGTTGATACATTGAGCACAAAAGAAAGGTTTATGAATATCTTGTTAAGAGGTATTGAGCAGGTATATAAATTTAACGAAAGCTTGTTTATTTGGATAGATTAATGGAAGTTAAATGATGAATACCTTGCTTTGTGGAATTTGCAAATTCTTTTTCTACTTTAACGCTTTGATTACTAGGGACTAGTAATAAGCTGGTTGGGCGTGTGATTAGTACTTAAAAATGCATTTTTATCAAGGTTTTATATCATCATTTTGCACTTGAAGTATCAATAACTCCTTTACTAAAGCATGTTTTATAATAATATATCTAATAATATAAGATACCTATAATTTATGGTAAATCTTCATTTTAAATGCAGGCCTATCACATAAATGAAAGGATTGATTGATGAATTTAAGAACTGAAATTGAAAGGATAAAGAGATGGCCAAACTTAGAAAAGAGATGTCGGTGCAATCCAAACCAGAACACTATTCGGTAATTGGGTTATATCTGGAGCTATAGATCTCAGATTTAGGTCTACTTTATATGGATGAAAAGGTAAGACATAGGCCTACAACTTTCATATGGAGCCCAAGATCTAAAAAGGCCATTTTCAAGTCCAAATTGTTGCAACAACAAAGAAGCCAGAATCTGTCTTCCAGCCCGAGCACTGTTCGGTATTTTGGCCATATCTGGAGTTCTAGAAGTCCAAATGAGCTAAATGTTTTACACAAGAAAGCTGAGACAATTGCCTACAACTTTCATGTTTGCAACTGGCTCCAATTTTGACGTTATCAATGACGTTTTGGGCAGACAAGAGAAGATAAAGATTGTCACCAAGTCAAAAGTTGGCCACCCACTTATCAATTAGTCATCAAATCAATAGTTCCTAATTTTGGCCTATAAAAGGAGGCATTTGCCATGCATTTAGGCATCTTGGTTTCCAGATCAAGATCATGCTCTTCCTTTCTCTCTTTGTATTTTTTGTAATGTTTATGCTTTGCTTTCATTAATATTAAGTTTATGCCTTTCATTTCCTTTCCTTTACTTAGTTAACTTTTATGTTCTTATTTTGTTTATCTATTTTGCTTTCTTTCATTATGTCTAGCTAAGTTAATTATGTCAAGGTGAAAAGGTTACACTAATGGTGTAAGAATAAGTATAATGTAAACTTAATATGGACTTTAATGTTTGATACTAACATGTTTTATATTTGTTATCTTGTTCACTCTTTAATACTTTGCTTGTTAAATGACTAATCTTGATTTATGTTGTATAACACTTGGTACAACAAATGCTTGGCACTTTCATAGCCCATAATGTATGGTATAACCGACACCTGAGCTATGAAAGGAACTTGATTTGTTGTTAACATAAGTTATAATCATGAATGCTTGACGAGATTTACAAGTATTAGCATTAATTGAATAAGATGACTAATGTAATCATGTTAACAATATATAATCTGATTGGAACCTCCTTTGTGTGTGGTTTCCAATTCAATAATAAGAGTTTATACTATACTTGTTTGATATACCATTAGTGGAACCTCTAACCTTGACATTTGTTATTATCATTGTTTAATCGTTACATTAATATTCCATCTCAAAGTTCTCATCTTCTTCTTCTTCTTCTCCTTCTTTTTCTTTATTATTATTATTATTATTATTATTATTATTATTATTATTAGTACTACTACTACTACTACTACTACTACTACTACTACTACTACTACTACTACTACTACTACTACTACTACTACTACTACTACTACTACTACTACTACTACTACTACTACTACTACTACTACTACTACTACTACTACTACTACTACTACTACTCTCGTATTGTTACCACTTAATTCTGCTCATATACTTATTTAACATGTATTTTTAAACCTTAATTTACACACACACACTTTAACATATGATTGTGGGTTGCATATTGGATTGGATTATTACATTATTTATGTTCTTAAAGGTAACAACTAAGGGAAAGGGATAATATATAATCAAAAAAATACAAAAACACAAACAAAAAAAAGAAAAAATAGAAAAAAAATGATGATAATAAAAATGTAGATAAGTTTGGTTTCGTAGCCTCCATAACCTAAGCAATTAAGCCCAAAGGGGTGTTTTAACACATAATACCCTAAAGTCAACTGACTTGGGAGCTATTGGCCCAACGTCTGTTACATGGGTTAAGGAGAAAAGCTTGAGGGAATCAAACATTGCACTATCTATATATCAGTATCTGCGACCCGAGTTACTAAACTCATAAGGGTGTCTCAACACCTAATGCCCTAAGACCAACTGGTCTGGGAGTCATTAGCCAAAAGCTTGTTACATGGGTTAAAGATGCATTGTGTTTTAAGTTACATGTATATATATTTAAAAAAACAAAAAAGAAAAAAAATCACAACCCAAGAAAGTTAACCTTAAACATTAGAACAAGAATTTTATTTTCTTCCAAGTAAACACCCATAACTATATGTTGATGTATTGAGCACAAAAAAAAGGTTTATTAATATATTGTTTAAGAGGTATTGAGCAGATATATAAATTTAATGAAAGTTTGTTTATCTGGATAGATTAATGGAAGTTGAATGATGAATACCTTGCTTTGTGGAATTTACAAATTGTTTTTTTTATTTTAACACTTTGATTACTAGGAACAAGTAATAAGCTAGTTGGGGGGTGTGATTACTACTTAAAAGTGCATTTTTTATCAAGGTTTTATATCATCATTTTGCACTTGAAGTATTAATAACTCCTTAACTAAAGCATGTTTTATAATAACATATCTAATAATATAAGATACCTTTAATTTATGGTAAATATTTATTTTAAATGCAAGCCTATCACATAAATGAAACGATTGATTGATGAATTTAAGAACTGAAATTGAAAGGACAAAGAGATGGTCAAACTTGGAAAAGAGATGTCAGTGCAGTCCAAACCGAAACACTATTCGGTAATTGGATCATATCTGGAGTTGTAGATCTCATATTTAAGTCTACTTTATATGGATGGAAAGGTAAGACATAGACCTACAACTTTCATATAGTGTCCAAGATTTAAAAAGGTCATTTTTAAGTCCAAATTGTAGCAACAAAAAAAAAGTTTGAATCTGTCCTCCAGCCCAAGCACTATTCAGTGTGCAGCCCATAGCTGGAGTTCTAGAAGTCCAAATCACCTTAATTGTTTACATAAGAAAGCTGAGATAATTTTCTACAACTTTCATGTTTTTAAATAGTTCTAATTTTGACGTTTTGGGCAGACAATAGAAGATAAGGATTGTCACCAAGTCAAGAGTTGGTCACCCACTCATCAATTACTCATCAAATCAATAATTCACAATTTTGCCCTATAAAAGGAGGCATTTACCATGCATTTAGGCATCTTAGTTTCCAGATCAAGATCATGCTCTTGCTTTCTATCTTTGTATTTTTTGTAATGTTTATGCATTGCTTTCATTAATATCAAGTTAATACCTTTCATTTCCTTTCATTTACTTAGTTAACTTTTATCTTATTTATGTTCTAATTTTGTTTATTTATTTTTCTTTCTTTTATTATGTTTAACTAAGTTTATTATGTCAAGGTGAAAAGGTTACACTAATGGTGTAAAAATAAGTATAATGTAAACTTAATATGGACTTTAATGTTTGATACTAACATGTTTTGTATTTGTTATCTTGTTCACTCTTTAATACTTTGCTTGTTAAATGACTAGTCTAGATTTATATTGTATAACAATTGGCACAACAAATACTTGGCACTCTCATAGCCCATACTGTATGGTATAACCGACACCTGAGCTATGAAAGGAACTTGATTTGTTGTTAACATAAGTTATAATCATGAATGTCTGACGAGATTTACAAGTATTAGCATTAATCGAATAAGATAACTAATGTGATCATATTAACAATTTATAATCTGATTGGAACATCCTTTATGTGTGATTTCCAATTAAATAATAAGAGTTTATACTATACTTGTTTGACATACCATTTATTGAACCTCTAACCTTGACATTTGTTATTATCATTATTTAGTCCATGTGTTAATCTTCCATCTCAAAGTTCTCATCAACTTCTTCTTGTTCTTCTTCTTCTATTATTATTATTATTATTATTACTACTACTACTACTATTATTATTACTATTACTACAACTATTATTATAATTATTGTTGTTGTTATTATTATTATTGTTATTGTTACTATTGTTGTTTTTTATAATTGTTATTTATAATTTGTACAATTAACCTCTCTATGGTTCGACCCCGGTCTTGTCGAGTTATTTATTACTTTGACACTCCTGCACTTGGGAGAAGACATCAATCTTTTGGTCGTGTCAAGCAACAACAAAGAAGTTTGAATCTGTCCCGCAGCCCAAACACTGTTCAGTGTTTAGCTCATATCTGGAGTTATAGAAGTCCAAATCACCTCAATTTTTTTACCTGAAACGCTGAGACAATTTTCTACAACTTTTATTTTTTCAAATGGTTCCAATTCTAACGTTATTAATGATATTTTGGGTAGACAAGAGAAGATTAGAATTGTCACCAAGTCAAAAGTTGGCCACCCACTCATCAATTAGTCATCAAATCAATAGTTCTCAATTTTAGCTTATAAAAGGAGGCATTTTCCATGCATTTAGGCATCTTGGTTTCCAGATCATGCTTTTGCTTTCTCTCTTTGTATTTATTTTTTAATGCTTAAGTTTTGATTTCATTAATATCTTGTTTATATCTTTCATTTTCTTTCCTTTACTTAGTTAACTTTTATCTTATTTATATTCTTATCTTGTTTATTTATGTTTTTCTCTTTCATTATATTTAGCTAAGTTTATTATGTTAAGGTGAAAAGGTTACACTAATAATGTAAGAATAAGTATAGTGTAAACTTAACATGGACTTTAATGTTTAATAATAACATGTTTTATATTTGTTATCTTATTCACTCTTTAATACTTTGCTTGTTAAATGACTAATCTAGATTTATATTGTATAACACTTGGTAAAACAAATACTTGGTACTTTCATAGCCTATACTGTATGGTATAACCAACACCTATGCTATGAAAAGAACTTGATTTGTTGTTAACATAAGTTATAATCATGAATGTCTAACAATATTTACAAGTATTAGCATTATTTGAATAAGATAACTAATGTAATCATGTTAACAATTTATAATATGATTGGAACCTCATATGTGTGTGGTTTACAATTAAATAATAAGTGTTTATATTATACTTGTTTGACATATTATTAGCGGAACCTATAACCTTGATATTTATTGTTATCATTGTCTAATTCTTACATTGATCTTTCATCTTAAAGTTCTCATCAACTTCTTCTTCTTCTTCTTCTTCTTCTTCTATTACTATTATTATTATTATTCTTGTTATTGTTATATTCTTATTATCTATAATTTATATAATTAACATCTCTATAATTTGACCTTAATCTTATTAAATTATTTATTACTTCAACATTTTTATATTTAAAAAAAATATTAATTTTTTTTTATCATGTCAGTTACACTGCTGAGGTCAACGATTCAACACCACAGTCAATCTAGCGGTACAGCAAGTCTAGAGGACAGCAACGTTCCACTGCTGAGGTAAACGATTTAACACCACAGTCAGTCTACCAGCACAGCAATGTTCCACAACTGAGGTAAACGCTCCTGTTGATGACATTCACAAGGAAAATTCATTGATACTCAACACTACAGGGAACTAAAGTGAGGTTTTTTCACTATTAGTCTAAAGTATTTTCCAAACTAGCACAGTTAGAAAAATATTTCTCAGTAAGCATAATCTAAGTAGTACATGCGTGATCTACGGTTTGTCGCAACATATACTCTTGATCTTGCTGTATCAGCACATGTAATGCAATCATCAACCTTGTCTCTTCACTAACAGAAGTGCCAGTGATTGTCATCGTTGCTGTGTGGTGGCCCATAGGCACCAATAAGTGTATGCACAGCGCTGCATCAATCAATCGATCGATCATTTGCTATCGACACTACCGAATAATGACTTGCCACCACACTGGCTTTTTCTCTGTTTTTCCCGGACATTCTTCTGTACATGTTATATCCATTAAAAAGGAAAAGAAAAGACAGAAGTATAAAATCGACTCCATGGTTTGACTCTGTTCACTGAGATCTATACACCCAAGTTACAAGCTGAAGTATGTGCAGAATATTTACAAGACTAAAATCTTCTATTTACTAAAAATATCATACATCTGTAAAATCAATCATAAGCCCAGTGTGAAGAATTAATCAGTCCCCTAAGCTCCACAATATACGATGCTCCTACCCCCTCCATTCTAAAAGAAACAGCCGCAGAACATTACCCACACAATTCACCACGACAGTCCCATCCATAACCATAATATTCCTTTTCATTAAAAATTGCTATCATTATTTAGTTATCTCAGTCAAGAGGCTGCTAATAAACACAATTTTGAGCCGAGTGGAGCCGAGCTTATCCTTCAATGAAAGTGGATGGCTGCATTGCTAGTCTCATTCCCCACTCTCTTAACTCTAGGTAGCGAGCATTTATGCATGACCCCATAAATCTGAAACCCAAAAATTTGATTGTCCTACAACTAAAAGCTCTATCAGCTTCAAGTGCCTCTCCACTACGAATCCCCAAAATTCCACAAGGCTTACACCCCAAAAAGCAGGTCACAACAGGCCAGCGATGATCACCACGATCCAATTCTCAATCATTTCCCCATACCTCTCAAGCTCAAACACCCCCCTTCCCCCACAAATGACCATGCAAAAATAAGCACTCTCTAAATAATATACAGATCATCAGCTTCAAAACAAGATCATGCTTCTGGGGCACAATCTCCTAGATCTATTGGTTGTTTTGGTGCTTCAATTCTGAGGTATGAACAGATAATTTCCTAAATATAAGGTGCTTGTTCATGGGACTTATTTTGAAATTGTCAGTCGATACAGTTCTCTTGTATTGAGAACCCACCTATAATCACACAACTTCATGACTTCATCAACATCGTAGAAGCCATGTGAAAGGAACACAGTAAACACTAAAACTAAGAAATCAGCATCTATACAGCTTCCTTCATGTTGGTTGAGCCACTCGAAACATCAAAACTAGGCGCAATTTTGGGGAGATTATTTTATGTGAGCAAAATGGAATAGTAATGTAATCTACATCATACACATATGATCCTTATGGAGATGTGTCCTTGCCCTTAACAAGCTGTAAAGAAATAGATAGCTTGCCTAACTTTGGGTATCAGTTACTAGTGCAATTTATCTGAACACTGCATATTAGATGCCCAAGCCTCTCCCTCTACTTAACCATGTTTAGCATAGTGCTGCATTTGATCAGAAATTACTCTAATTAGAACCTAACATCATCAATGTGTTTATGCTGCATTTGCTCTATGAATATGTTGGGAAAGAAGGTCGATGGTTTAAGGTACACTGATAAGAGCTTAAGAGTTTTTCAAAAGATAGAGAATGATAAAACAAGCTCATTCCAGTAAGAATCGGATGCAAAAGTTGAGCAAATCCATATAAATAGGAAAATGTTCTGAGATTTGACTAATGCTTCATAGTATATTATAGAGGCAGTAATTTATGTAAATACATGCTTTACTTGTCCTCAAGCTGTTGCAGTTACGATTTTTAAGTTCACTTCTCTCTTGAGATCTAATTCCTTTATGACCCCCTTCTTATCTGGAAGACAGAAGTTCTACCATCGCATTATGACAGCTTTTTACTCAAATACGTGACATGTGCCCAGCTCACACACAATATTGCATACTAACTCTTCAAGCAATTGTAATGTTTTCTAGGGCACAGTCGCCCAGAGTTGTTTCTCTCTTTTTCCCTCTCATTTGGTGGTGTTTAGAGCTGGAATCATGACCTGAAAACTTTTGTTTTGGAATCAACATAGAACATTCTTGCAGATTACTGCTTCCCCATGCATTATAATCAGGCAAAGCGTTCTTCTTACTCTAGCTTTTAATCTTCAAAACTTCAAAAGCAATGCTCAAATCAAAGGCACACAGGCTCTAGGTAACGACAATCCCTAGCAAAATAACTCCAACCCCAAATCCAAGAGTCTATCTCTTATCAGCTCAGCCCAAACATGTAGCTGATAAGTTGAGCTATGGTAAAATCAACCTAAATTTAACAATATTTCCTCAGCTTTTAGCTCATATTCAACAATAAATTTCTACAAAGCCAGTTGTCATGACAGCAGACATATTAATTTCTAAAATGTTATAAAATGAAGTAAATTGTCATTACTCGGTTAGAAGGCTATTGCAGCTTCAAGAATTAATTGGGAATAAGCTTTTCATAATAATATTATGTGAGATGTCATAGAATACCATGTAAGGATAGTATGAATGTGCTTTTTCTTAAAACAGCCTCCTTGTGTCCTGCAAACTAAGCAGAAATATATCCAATCTTTATCAAAGCTAATCTTAAATGTTCAATATCCTCACTACAAATCATGTGACTTTGGCAATGTACAGAAATTTCCCAATCGATGACAAAAAGAACCTCAGCCTTTTCCTCATTTCGATCAGCATGCCAAGAGTACAAACCGTGCGACATAAATAAAAAGAAATAAGAACCCCATGAGACTAAGTCATTATCACAAACACAGACCAAGAAACATTTCAAAATATAAAGAAACCACAAATACAGTTAAGGTAGAAAAACAGGTAAACTTGACTTCACTAATTTAAGAAAAGAACATGCAGAATATTGTATCCAGAGCTTCTACAAGCAAATTCAAGCAATTGCATGCGAATTGACATATAATAAAAGAATAACAGCTGCAAGCAGTGCATTACATTATCAAAGCTCTCAAGATGATGATACCTTGGCATCTTTAATGCAGGGCGATGCAAGCCAAGCTCATTCTTCACTCCAAGTGGATTGCGATGCAAGCCAAGCTCATCCTTCACTCCAAGTGGATTGCTAGTCTCAGCTCTCAATCCTAATTCTCCAACTGACAAGAGATTTATTAGTAAACCATAAACCTGAAAATTTGATTGTTGGTCCATCTGCTTTGAGCACCTTTCCACTGGATAATCTCCAAACTTCCAACAAAGCTTCCACACCAAAAAGTGAATCACAAGCAGCCAACAATGACCACCAAGATCCTGAAGGCAATGATCAGTCATTTCCTCATGCCTACCAGCCAATGCAAATCATGGGAACACCACAAGTTATGTGCCGAACCCCTTTCCCTCTCTTCTTAACTGTGCTAGCTTAGTGTTGCATTTAATATGAAATTATTACAATAAGAACGGCTAAAAATATCAAATGTGTTTATGCTGCAATTTGCTTTATGAGGTCCGTGGTTTTCTTTGGTATGATAACAATTTTAACCTTTCTGTCCATGGTCTTTATGGAATGATAATAACTTTACTTTATGATAATAACTTTACTTTCACACTACATAAAGAGAGATTTGAATTATTCAAGAATAATAGCACAAGCCCCTTCAAATAAGAATCAGATGCAATGACCTTGAAAATCATCATGAAAGGCCACTCTCCAAATTTCCAGCATCCACACGAGTTAATAGTGCTTCAATAATATTATAAGCAGTAATTCGCATGAATGTATGGTTTCCTTGTGTTCATGCAGTTGGAATCAGGCTTTTGTGAGTCCACTAGCCGAGTATTTCCTACTTCAAAACAAGGAAGAATTTCCTTTGTAACCTTTCTTCTCAGAACATGGAAACCTTTTGATATCCCTGCATAGCAGCTTCTTTCTCCTAGTAAAATTTGTGACGTTCCTCTCTCAAAGAGCTATTGCAACGTTTTGGGAAGTAGAAAGGATCTTTTTCATTTGGTGGCATCTAAAGCTGGCATCATGTTTTGTGAAGCTTTAGTTTTGGAATCAGCCAAGAATTATGTTTACTACAGATTACATAGTACAAATCACTGCTTCCATATGTATTAAAAATCATGTAAATACTTTTTTACACTTGCATGCGTTAGGGATCACAGACATTTGGTCCATTAAGATTTTAAAAGCAATTCTCAAATCAAAGGCACTTAGGCTCACGGTAATATCAATCCCTAGCAGGACAAATCTGACCCAAGTCCAAGAATCTATATTGTCAATTTAAACATGCAGGGCCTCTTCCATAGATTTTCATCATGATTTAACCAGAAAATCATGAGTAAAGTGTGCCAGGTCCTAGCCTTAATTTACTCACATTTTTAAAATTATCATACTAGAATCTTTTAAATTAGAATATGAATTTGTTTCAATTTCTCTATTAGCCAAGTAGAATTCTAGGACTATGGAAAATATTATGAAAAACTGATGGGGACTTTCTATCAAGTCATGGGAGGATAAGACAACCTTGAATATGCTCTTATGGAGGCCCAAGCAACCTTGAATATGCTCAAAAACTATCTATTTATCTTTTTTCCAATTAGATATTTGTAATCAATTTCTTTTAATTCAATAAAATTGCTATTGTTATCAATCTGAATTATTAGATTTGTTATAATTAATATTAGAGCAGTAGATCTATGGCAAAAAGGACAAGGATGTTATGATTTATTAAAGCGATTGCAGCCATGAAGGGCAGCAGGAGCATCAACTACACCAACAAACTCAGCAAAAAAATTTGGAAGAACTAGAGAAACAACTTCAAAACATGTCAGCTAAAGAATTCTAGGCTATGAAAAAATCATGGAAAAACTTATGGGCACTTTCTATTAAGTTATGGGAGGATAAGGCAACCTTGAATATGCTTTTATAGAGACACGGGCAACCTTGAATATGCTCAGAAACCATCTTTTATCTTTTTTTCAATTGGGTTGTTGTAGTCAATTTCTTTTAATTTCAATAAAATTGCTATTGTTATCAACCTGAATTATCAAATTTGTTACATATAGATAAAGATACTGAGCAATAAACAAAGAGAAAGAAAAAAGAAAAAAAAAAAGAGTATACACCGCGATAACAGGTTATTGCAGCCACAGGCATGAACATCATAATTAAAAATGATATATATATAGAGTAACCATGAAATAATATTTGAGTCAGAAGTCAGAAGAGACACAAGTTACTATCCTTCAAAAATCAATATAATTTAAACACTGATAACACAAAATTAGGAAAAGAACATACAGATTTCCAGTACTTCTACAAGCAATAACACCAACTGCGAGCAAATTGACATACACTATAACTTCAAATGAAAAAATACCAGTAGCTTGCGGTAGACTACATTATCAAAGCTCTCAAGATGTTGTTGATACCCTGACAGCTTTAAATGCAGGGTGAAGCAAGCCAAGCTCATCCTTCACTTCAAGTGGATTGGTAGTCTCATTTCTCACTCTCCTAACTCTCCGACTAGCCAGCGATTTATGAGTAAACCCATAAATCTGCAGAATTTGATTGTCCCCAAAATTAAACGCCCGATCCATCTGCTTCAAACACCTCTCCACTGAATAATCTCCGAACTTCCCACATGGTTTGCACCCCACAAAGTGAGTGACAAGCGGCCAACGGTGATCACCCAGACCTGGGCGATAATTCTCAATCATTTCCTCATATCTATCAACCAAGATCCCCCAATAACCATGCAAATAATAAGCATTCTCTAAATACACTTTATCACCCCACTTATCCCTTTGTGTAGCCAATAAATAAACCATTGCAGACTGATCATCCGCTTCGAAAACCGGCCTATTCTTAAGTTCCCTGGTAAGCACCTTCCCTGCTTCATCTCTAATCTTCCCTTTCGGTCCCATTGGTGACCACGCATCCAAAAGATCCAAAGACCATTGACAATTCCTCAGCAAAAAACTCCCAGTATTCAATCCAATCCAATTCTTTTCATCATAAACCATCTCATTCCACCCGTGCATTACAAAATTCGAATCCTTATACCTCTCCCACGGCACCTCAAAAGCCATATCTGTAAACATAGCATCACTATCCATCCACCACAAGAACTCAACCTCCGGATGCGAAAGCAATAACTTCCTAATCAAAGGCAATTTCGCCCAAAACCCAGCCATTTCCGCATCAAGCAATGCCATGTTATAAAATATCTCTATTCCATGGAGTCTACAATAATCTATCTTATTTTTTATAGATTTTAACAAGTAATGATCCCCTACCGGATTCTCACAAGGTTTCGGCGACGATCCTGTAACTAACAAAACACGCGGTTTGTTAGGCTTAATAAAATTGCTAAAACTAGGGTTTTCACTCAACCATTTCTCTCGCAGTTGATTCCAATCGGATATTTTCGGACCCAAACTGTACGGTTTATTCGGATCCGGCTTCTCATCTTCCCCTTCATCGACCAAAATCTTGCTGATATCAAATGTGGCATAATTATTCGCACCATCAGCATTACTTGCTTCGTCGTTCTTGTTGTTGTTGGGCTGGTTAGACTCGGTGAGAACTCGGTGTGGCTCGCCGTGTTTGCGAGCGGCGTAGAAGTGGTTTTTGAGGTCGTTGAAGTCTTGTTCTGGCGTACCGAACTTGCCGGCGCCGATTGTGCCACGCAGGACAACCACGGTCATGCAGAGGCAGAGAAGTGTGATTTTTCCGTGGCGGATAGCTCTTTGGATCTGGCGGACTCGGTGAGTCCCGATGCACCGGTCCAGCATTTTGACTCGGACTGGGTTGGAAAGAGAAAGTAAGGATGGGTCTTGCGTGTTGAGACAGAGGTTTGCTTATGAAGAGGGTGTGCTTGTAAATAAAAGGACGTTTTAAGGGTGATTTAAAAGTAAATTTAGTCGGTGACGCTGAGCAAGGAAAGAAGGAAGGGAATATCCAGTGAGGAAAAAAAAAACAATTTGAAATTATTATTTATTTGATTTGATTAGCTTTTCTATTTTTTAAGAAAATAATTGTGATTGGTTGCCCGAATGCACGTTTGAGGAATCATGTGATGAGATGGGCGCATGCATTGTTTATGGTAAGGCACCTCTTCATGGAAAAAGATTTATATTTATTTGTTTGAAACAATGTCTAGCAATTCTATATTTAAAAAATTAGTCATTTGTTGTTTAAATCAATAAATACATAATCCAATTAATTATTGTGTTTTATAACATTTAAAAACTCAATTCATTGTAATTAAGAGCTGAATTGAGATGAGTCAATATTAATGATTCGATTAATTTAAAGAAAATCTAATAAAAATAATTGATTTAAAAAAAAAATTATTTTTTATTAAATAAATCAATTGGATTGATTCGGGTTAATTTCAATCAACCCATCTAATCTATAATTCAAAATTTATACACTAATTAACTAGTTTAAAAACTATATTTTATAGAAAGAAAAATCACATATTTATTTGTTAACCCATCTTTCATTTATAATAATAAAATTAACAAGAAGAAATATGGTGTCATTAGATTTGATATAACTATCTATATAATGAACCTAACTAGGAACTAATGAAAAGAGAGAAAATAAGATTTTTTTATAAATAAAACCTTTAAACCCGGAGTATGTTTATTTTATTATTTATATCTTTGCTTAAACTAATTAAGAATTATGATAATAAGGTTTAATGTAAGATACATAATGAAGTAAAGCCATAAAATGATAAGAAGATTTGTCTCATGCATTAGATCAAGCCTATCAAGTCTCTTAAATTATTTCATTTACTATTTTACTATTTTTCAATTAAGCCAATTACTAATAGGAAATCATATAATATAATTTTTGTATTAATTTCTTAGAAATTAAGAGTTTAAAAAGAATATAAATTGAGGATATATAACATATTATGTATATTTATTTTAAAATGAATTTGTTTTTTTTATTCTATCATGGTGATTTTTTTTTTCAAATGTCCAGCCAATAAGTAATATACTAACATTAACTTATGAATGCATGTCTCTGGTTTGGATAGATATATTATAACATGTGTTTTTAGCTCATAAGAAATTTTGAGATTCAAATTATATGAAACAATTTTTACCTAATACATTTCATTTAGTATTAAATTTTATATTATTTGTATTCAAATATAATAACAATAACAATAATAATAATATCAATTAGCCTATGATTTCAATGAGATTACCATATAAAATATTGGTTAATATAGTGGAAAAAAATGTTTATTTATAAATAATAAATTCAAATTTAAAAAATTCTAAAATTTCTTAAAAGATTTTATTCAATGTACCTAAACACAATAACTCTATGAGCTTGTCTTGGAGGAGGAGCCCGACCTCATGAGCTAGTCGAGCTAGTCTTACAGGAGAAGCTCCACTCCATTGGCTTGCCTTATGAAAAAACTTAACTTCATTGGCTTGTTCAAAGGAGTGCGTCTTTGCTTGTTTTTCTCCTTTAAAAGGCTCAAATATTTTGAGAATTTTTCCAAGATCATACATTTATATCTTAATATTTTATATTGGTTTAATGTATGTTATTTTGATAAGAATACAACTTAAAATATTAAAAAAGTAAAATTACACTATAGCCTTTTATTTTCACAAAAAAATAAATTTATAAGCTATAAATACATTATGAATTATTCAAATTCAAGGTTTAC
>NW_011502332.1:0-22002 GCF_000495115.2 Populus euphratica
TTTTTGTGAAATCCATGAAAGATGACTTTGTAATTGGTTGTAGACAATTTATAGGAATTGATGATCTGTATTTCAAGGGTCCTTATGAATGAGTGTTATTAGTAGTAGTTGGTCTAGATGCATATAAATAATTATTTCCAATTGCATATGTTGTTTTAGAGGCTAAAAACAATACTATTTAGAGATAGTTTTTTGTATGTTTTGTATGGCTGTATCAAAACTAGAATAAGCCACAAGTCATTATGTATAATTGATAGTTTTTTGTATGTTTTGTATGGCTGTATCAAAACTAGAATAAGCCACAAGTCATTATGTATAATTGATAGTTTTTTGTATGTTTTGTATGGCTGTATCAAAACTAGAATAAGCCACAAGTCATTATGTATAATTGATAGTTTTTTGTATGTTTTGTATGGCTGTATCAAAACTAGAATAAGCCACAAGTCATTATGTATAATGTCTAATATACAAAAGGTTTGACTAGCCTATATATTTGTGTGTTTATGTAATTATTGAAAACATTTTACAAAGTCTTCCTGAAGGTGTTGTAAAGATTTTTCCTAAGACAACATATAGACAATGTATAAGATATATTAATGTCAATTTAGAATAAAAAAAAAATTCCATAAATTAGAGGTTAAACTTGAATTTTAAGGTGCTTCTAAATCATTTAAATACCTCAACCATTGCAGCCATATACAAAATATTGGTGAATTGAAACTGGTGTTGTTGATTGGTTTAAGAACATCCATTTTAAAACTTGGGTAAGATATTTATTTGAAACTGAAGTGAAGGTTAAAAATATAACAAATAATATGTCCAAATAAATTAATCACTAAGTTGACAAGTATAGAAATATGTTAATTGTGATGTTACTTAAAAAGATTAGGTTAAAGCTAATGTATAGGTTTTATGATAGGTTTGCTCAAGTTGCTAGTTGGAAGACTAAAATCAATCCTTATGAAAAGAAGATATTGGATAAGGTAGTGAAAAACTCAAGAAACTCAAGAATGTTTCCTGCAATTGTTGATAGGTTATCAAGTGTTTCAGGGTATATTAGATTTTTAGTTATTTTAGAAAAGCAACATTTCTCATGTTGTTCGTGAACACTGATAAGGATTTTATATAAACACGTTGTTTCTTATATACCTCATAAAATAATAAATTTAGAATAATATTATCATTACTTCTTTAGGGTTATGACTTTTATGACTTATAATGAGGTGGTCCACTTATTACGAAAAGTTGATTTTAATTCATATGAAGGAGAGGTGATTATTTAACCTTTATTTTTTAAAAAGAGTATAGGCAGACCTAAAAATAATATAAAAGGATAATAATGAAAAAAGAAAAGTGAGATCCTGAGAAAAAGAACTTTAAGAATTAGGTGTAATGTATGCAAATTATTTATCTATAACTTGAGGACTTGCCATAAGGATTGTATTGAATAAGTTAATGTTCAATATAATATACTGTTAATATGGAAGCCACATATAGGATAATAAGTGCTAAATAAGTTAGTGCTCAATTTGTTATAAATATGGAATCTAGAGATTTGAGAGAAGTGAGAGATGGTAGAAATGATGGCGTAACATAAATGACTCAAAAACATGTTTTACTTTAAATTTGAATTATACTTATAATATTTACTTATCATTTTTCACGCACTTGTAGAAGATGAGTTTAAAAAATAGTGTCAAAGCATCATCTCAACTCTTAACCCCAACAAGTTACATTAAGTGTGAAATGAAGATTGGTGTTAATAATGTTTTATTAGTAATGTTCATTTTAGACAAACACTTTAATTTGCTTACTAATTTAATGATGTATTGTTACCTTGATGATTTTAGATAATCATTTTTTTTTAACAACTTAATTATGTAGTATTATGTGGATAATTTTAGATAAATATTTTATTTTTCTAATGATTTTTATTTTAAAGGAACCTAATACCTTTAAGTGTCATACATTTGTTTGATGTTATTTTTATTTGTTAAACATGAACAATATAATAGATAGAAACAATAAAACTACACACATTAAATTTGCTACCAACATTAACTTAACATTTAATTTGCTACCAACATTAACTTAACATTTGTAAAGTTAGCCCCAATATTCTAATTCTTAATTCAAACTCTATGTAATTCGTTATTTATTTTCTTCATTTTATGTAGTATTAGCTCAACATCATTAACATCTTCTTAGGTAGTAAAATTACTAATAGGTTTATACTAATCAATGAAAATATCGTTAAATTGCCTGTCATCATATACATATAGAACGACTTCTTTTTACCAGCTTCTATTTCTAATATTTTACAGTTTTTTTCCTCATATTTTTTACATTTTATATTCTTGAACTCTAGTCCACCTAGTTGCTACCTCATATATTATTGACATTTGATGCAGACGAAGACATGTTGATAATATTACGATGAAGATAAAGGTCCATGTGTGTATGATTATTAGTTATTATTATAAAGAAGAAACATATAAAAGGATGGTGGCAACACTTATGATAGTACGAAGAAGAAAAGCCTAAAAATTAAGTGTTTATACATTTTTATTATGATAGTATTGGTGGCAATACTCTAATTATTTGTTATTATGAATTTAAATGAATGTTGATTAATTTAAGATGAATACAATAAAATTGCTAATACAAAAATAATAGTAATGAAAAGAAAATGATCATACAATGTTCATGGTAAGAGGAATAATTTGATAGATATGATGTCTAAATGTTTATATATTAATAAAAACTAAAAAAGATGATATTTTTACTATGCACCACCTTACATAAATACTATTCATTGTAATGGTTTTTTTTTCCTTTTTAGATCTATTTTTTCCTTTTAAAATTTGATTCATTAAATATTAAAATTCATGATTTGTTGCAACTTGTTTTCTATGTGATTATCTAGTCTTATAACTTGTTTTATAAGTTTAGTGGGCTAAACCAATTACTTTATTTTTTTAATTAATATTTTTTTCATCATTCAATAATGAGTTGATTAAAAATTAAATTTCATGATTTATTTCAGTTAATTTTTTATTAGATTATTTCGATCTCATAACTCGAAACACGAGATTTACAAGTTATCTTGGGTTTATTAGAGTTGATTTTTTAGATTGAATTTTTTTTTCTAATTTTATTCTTTAATAATTAGTTGAACTTGAAATTATGGTTTATAATTTATTTGATTTGTTTTATATAGAGTCATCTTATTTTTATAACTCGAGTCACGGGTCTAGCGGAACTCGAGTTGTTCATTTGATATGCTTTCTATGAGATTATCTAGTTTTATAAGTCGGATCATGGGTTTGACGGGTTAATCCAAGCTGACTTGAGTTATATTGTAAGTCTTTTTTTAATTGATTTTTCTTCCATTTCATTCTTTAACATTGGGTTGATTGAGAACTAAGTTTTCTAATTTGTTTTGATTTACTTTTTATTGGGTTATGCTAGTCTTATGACCTAGATTATGAGACTAGTATAGATCATGGATATGGTAGGTTAAATCAATTTGTTTTTTATCCTTTTTTAACCATTTTTTTTAATTTCATCCTTTAATATTAAATTGTTGGAAATTGAGTTTCATAATTTCTTTTGATTTTCTTTATATATGGTTATTATAGTCTTATGATTTAGGTTGTGAATTTTAGATATTAATCTAATGTAACCCGAGGTAATTCAATATGTTGTTATCTCAATATATTTTTAAAAATGATTTTATCTTGAATTTTTTTTTAATTGAAATATATTGTTATTAGTTATTTAGATTGTTTTCAAACTCATCAAATTAATTAAGTTATATCATATCAACTCTCACATAATTTATTTTTTTTAATTAGAAAAAAATATTAATAATACTTGAATATATTTTTTTAAATTAAAAAATTAAATTTTATTTCCAATGAAATACAGGCTAATAATCTAGTATTTACTATTAGTTGATGTTGAGATTAAAAAAATTATGGAAATGGAATTAACAAATATAAAAGTTATAGGATAAAAAAGATGATGAGATCATAAGAATGAAGATGATGGCCAGAGAAAAAAGCTTTGTTGTGTTAAAAAAGAAGAAGAAGAAATACCAACTTTTTAACAATTATTTTTTAAAAACAAGGTTGTGACAATTAGTTGGTATTAAAATTGTTATATTTAATTTGTGAGTTCGCTTTCAATATTAAATCAATTATAATAATAAATTTATAATTCTTTAAATTTTTGACATTGATTGAGTTTTTGCTTTATTAACTTAGTAGGTAAATTGTTATCAACGAATAATTTAAAAAAATATTACAATGCTTTTATATGATAATTTAATTTAAATTTAATAGTTATTGACTTGATTTTTTTAAAATTTATAAGTTTTTTGAATAAATATTTTATTTGATAGATAATAAATATAATATGAATATTATTAAATTTAACTTGAAACCCAATCCCCCCCCCCCCCCAACACCAACCAGTAGCTTGAAACCCAATCCCCCCCCCCCCACACACACAGATATATATATTATATTTTTTTTAAAAAAATACTCAACTCTAGTTATATTGTCATATTTAACAATGGTGATATGAGAATATAACTAGAGTTGAGTATTTAAAAAAAATACAGAAAATTACATAATTGTAATATAAACTCCAAACTAACAATATTTTTTTATTCTTAATTTAAATTATTTTAATATATTAATATAAAATAATTTTAAAAATAAAAAAATATTTTAAAAAATAACCATACTCACACTAAACGCAAGCTCCACTTTCCCCTTCACCTTCCGTTCTCTACGTACAAAACCCCTAATCCCCTCATGTTCCGCAGACTCTATTTCTCCCTCTCTCGCTCTAACCCAGCTCTCTTTTCTCCAATCTCTCACCACCAAAATACCTCTCTTATCATAAATCACAGCAAACCCACTTCTATCTATGAACGTTTCACTTCAACCCCACCAAGATTCTTTGCTTATTACACCAAAACGAGCGATACCCAGAAGCCTAAATTCACTATCCCACCTCCTGATAAAGCCTCAAAGTCTGAAACGCTACGTGCCCTTGAGTTCTCAATGGGCTCTTCTTTTAGTACTAACCCAATATGCCCCCCTCCAAACCCTTTAATCATTGTGATAAGTGGTCCAAGTGGGGTTGGTAAAGATGCTGTTATCAAGAAATTGAGACAAGTTAGAGCAAGTTTGCATTTTGTTGTGACTGCAACTAGTAGGCCAACGAGAGAAGGTGAGGTTGTTATTACTTTGTGTCAGAGGAAGAATTTTTATCAATGGTAGAGAGAAATGAATTGTTAGAGGATGCACTTGTATATGGTGATTATAAAGGGATACCAAAAAAGCAAATCAGGGAGTTTATGGCAAAAGGGCATGACATAGTTTTAAGAGTTGATGTACAGGGGGCTGAGACTTTGAGGAAGATTTTGGGGAATTCTGCTGTCTTTATATATTTAGTGGCGGAGAGTGAGTTGGAACTTGTGCAGAGGTTGATTGATAGGAAGACTGAGACTAGCGAGGCTTTGCTTTTGAGGATTGCGACTGCGAGAGAGGAGGTGAAACATGTTAGGGACTTGGATTATGTGGTAGTGAATGGTGAAGGGAAGTTGGATAATGCTGTTAAGCTGGTGGAATCAATCGTTGATGCAGAGAAGGCCAGGGTCCAGCAAAGGAGAACTGTGATTTAGTTGAGGCGCAAAGTATTGTTTTTGAGGTATGGACAGTGCTTTCAGTGGTTATGCTTTTCTAAGTTTTTATTTTTGTGGAATTAAATGATATGATTGCATTTGAAGGTTGTAATTATGGATTCTAAGGCGTGAGAATCTGAACGTAGGTTAGAAGTACAGCACTGGATAAAGTTCGTTATGTTCAGTTAATAATCTTGTTGCTTTTCTACTTTGGTATGCGATAAAACACTGACAGAGGTCCACTGTGCATCTAACCAGGCGTAGGAGTGAACACAACTTTAATTGACTTGTCTTAGGAACTACACTAAATTGTTCATTATAGACACGAACTCAAGAAAGCCTTGTTCCCAAACTAGTGGAGGTCAGCAGTGAGTATGCAGATAGGTGATGGATGGATGAGTCTATTGTATTGGAAAAGAAGCAGTGTAATATAACAACTGCATTGTTTTGCATAAATGCTCCATAATAGTTGAGTTGATTGTTCTAGAGAGAGGAGTGTATTTGGATTACAGTTTAGAAGAGATTACAATGTTTTGCAAATTCTTGTTCTATAGTCAAATTTTTGTAATATCTCCATGTGTACATAGGTTGATGTCTGAATCTGGCAGCTTTATTTATTTCTCTCTCCGTTATCTGTAGTTTCATTCTTATTGCAACTGTAATGACTATCCTGATGTCTTATAACTGCTCACCTGAGTCTTTGACTCCCTATGTCTTACAACAGCAAGCCTTTCTAAGCATTTTGCTTTGGTTTGGTTAAGGGGGGTCACATCCTTTATTTCATGGACAATAACATTCATTTTTAGTGCTTTTATATAACCAGAAAGAACTTCCTGCAATAAGATATCAATCACCTCTCCTTGTACATTTGGAATAGGCAAGCACCTGTCATTTTTGCCATATTTTTAGAGGCATTATTTTAATTCTGTGAAGTTATTTTTTCCTTATGACTTCTCACATAACAGATTAAAATGTTGCATAACATAAGTTAAAACAAAAATTCAAAGAATGTGTGGATTTGAAAGTTATCATTGTGAGTTATATGATGTGATGATCTGAATGTATGCTAGAATGTTAGGATTGGATGGAGTTCAATTATTCAATTTATGGTTTTGATGCATTCTGCTTCTCTATCCAGTAAAACACTAATAGATTTTCCACATGAATCTAACCAAGCTTTGGAATTAACATGAACATAGTTGACTTGATTTGGTGTCCCATACCAACTTGTTTATTTACTCGTACAAACTAAACTAAGCAGAGGTCAGCAACGGGCAGATGGATGGCTAAAGGTCAGCAATGGGATGCTGATTGCAGATGGATGGCTAAGTGTATTGTAGTGTAATAGATGCACCATTAAAATTGAATTGGCGTCCTAAAGAAATAAGAGATTATAATGCTTCACGATCCCTCGTCCTATATTCATTCATTTTTTTTGGTAAATCGATGTCAATGTTCAAACCAAGCTGTTCTAATGTGTTTCTCCCCTCATATTTCAGATATATTCTTCTTATTGCAACTGTAATGCTTTTTCCCCAGTCTTATATATGTGTACTTGTGTATCCAGGTCCCAATGTCTCAAAACTTGCAAGTCAGTTGAGGGCAGTGTTAATGTTTATGTATAGAATGGAGCATTGTAATCAGTTTAACTGTTCTTAGATAATACAAAAAGCTTCCTGCAACAAGACATTCTCCTCTCAAATATTTGGAATAGGCAAACACAAATTCATTGATGCCATTTACTTCTGGAATGCCATGCCATCTTATATCTGAGAAGGGTTGTTTTTTTTTTTTTTGGTATGCTCTATTCTTATAACTCATTGAATGTTGCATACCAGAAGTTAGGTCATTGGTTGTGCAGGTGGCGGATTGATCAACTGGCCAGTGAAATGTTTTTAACTGTAATGATTCTAGTGAAATTCGATCAACCTGTTATTCTGATAAAGTTTAGTGAAGGGGTCATCTAACTGATAATTGGCTTTCTTTGTACCACAAACTTTACACAATGAGAAGAAATGACATGGAGAAACCTTGTGTTCTTTGACAAACTCTTATTTCATTCAGACAATGTGTTAGTACTTCTCAAGTTTTTATTGCTTTTTGTTAAAAGAGAGACAGAATTGCATAGCCAAGATGTAACTAACCTACCAGAAAGTCAGACATTGTTTCTGAATTTCTTTCATAAATTTGGAAGAAAAGATCCATTTTCCAAAGAAATTCTCTGTTTGGATTCTGTTACGTGCCTTTGCTAACTTCCTCTATGCCTGAACCGAATCTGGTCTTTGTTGCCCTGCATTTAGGTGGTTTATCATGGGAAATGCATGCAAGAAGTTTCTTTCTTGTCAAAGATTTGTATTTTCATCCACTCGTACTATAGTTTTTTTTCCAGGACAACAAAAGTACCAGAAAAATGGTGACTGGGTTACTTTAGAAAATTGGCTCTGGTAATTAGCAGTCAGTAGATATCTTGCACATGGACAAGTATTCAGAATCGAAGTTTCAAAGTTTGCCATGTGTGAGAAGCAACCTAGTGGTAGTTTCAAAGAGCCCATCTTAGTTTGTAGTTTAGGCGTGGTTGGCTAGAGCAATAATGGGAGAGGAGAACATAGAAAGAGGACAATCGTATTTTAACCATTTCTACATCGCCCCCCCCCCCCCTTGTTTTGTAGAAATTGAGTTTTACCATGATCAATCCAAGTGGGGATAAAGATTGTTTAAGGTGTTGGATTATTGTAGTTGCTTGTTTCTGGAGTGTTGTGTCCATTTCAATCCCTTAAATTTGATAGCATTTCTATTCAGCATGTCGTCTACAAATTTCAAGTAGTTGCAATGATTTATTGACCATTGCTGGAATTCCCAGTGAGCTGATGATGGAGCTCACAGCTAAGTTGAATCTGACTTGTTCCTTCGCAGAAGCATTTTGATGTTTGAAGGATCAATCTCTATTTCTTCGAAGAAGATTCCATTGGAAAATACGAAAGAATTGGAAGATGGATGTTGAAAGAAATAGCGATTGGTAGTCACTCTACTATTG
Organism: Populus euphratica; assembly: GCF_000495115.2. Lineage (NCBI taxonomy): Eukaryota > Viridiplantae > Streptophyta > Magnoliopsida > Malpighiales > Salicaceae > Populus > Populus euphratica. The sequence goes on from NW_011502332.1 coordinate 8,733, forward strand.
TTGGTTCTCTCTCTCTCTCTCTGTTTATTTATCTATTGAAAATTTTGTTTTGCGCAGGCCTACCTGTGACTTTGCTTGTCCCAATCTTCCGTTTTCTATTCTGGCAAAGATTTGAACTGGTTTCCCCCGTCAAGTATCCATAGTCATGACGACCACGCGCAACAGCAAAGTGACCATCTTGCACCATCGTCAAGTGGAAGCCAAAGCTCCTGAATGGTGAGGGAGACGTTGTCAATCCGGTTCATTACAATTTACAAACCAACCTAGCTTATGCCTTATTAATTATGGTCTGACAAAAGCAAGGTCTACATCAAAGCCGAGCTATTCGTGTAGTTCAAGGGATAAGTAGGATTTCGGGTCCTATCCCATTGAAAGGAGCCTTTGCCTTGACACAAGAGAAGAGTCCTTCTGTATATCTATTTCTGCAAGCCATAGATAACCAGCCAAATTGCTAAATTCACACTTGTAAAGACCTTGACTAAGTCATCGAATTTAAGAATCCAGAAATGGAATGAGTCAAAAAAGAAGAAGAAGAAATTAACCCGTGTCCCTTCCTCTTAAAGGAAACAGGTACAACAACTTGATGAAAAAAGCCCCATTTATCCTCATTGAATCATTGTGAATTATGGGTTGGTTCCGTTAATAATGATAATAATAATAATAATAATAATAATAATAATAAAGCCATAAATAAAAAGGTGGAGTGTACATCACTATCATCTTAATCATTCAAAAAGGAATCATCTCCGGAATCTGGAGTTGGCAATTATTCCTACTTGTTCCCATGAAGAACAAAAACAGGATAATCAAAGGCTACTTGGAACAAGGAAAAAAAAAACAGATTGAACCGTAATTGTAAGAGCAAAGGACATGGAAAAGTGCAAGCAACTTCTCCAGCTGCAATTATACCCTTTATAAAGGGTTTGTTAACTTTCTAGTCTTGCTTGCGAGAAAAAGAAGCTTTCGGCTGGTTTAGATGGCCCATGAGGAGACTTATTGGTGAGGGACAACCGACTTTAATAAGTCATCACATGACCAGAGAGGGATAGTAGAGTGGACAACCCTTGCCGGCAAAGTTTTATAGCTGAGCAAAACTTCCCAGGAAAAACTGCATAAACAGAGAGCAACTTTTAACGTTTCTCTACATTTTCACAAATTAAACGTGCTCCCTAAGCTAGTTTTTCTCTTCGTTTTATAAGCATAGTTTCTCTTCTTTTTTCTTGCACAAACACCGTAGTCCAAGAATCAAGCCACTCTAGCATTTCCAAAGGCAAGTTCTGCACAACTGAAGGTTGGTCTCATCCGGTGAGTATGAATCGTGGCGTATCGGAAGAAGATGGCAGCATTCGTTTTCCGGTTGACGAGCTTCGCAGGCTTGGCGAAACCTATGGCTCTGCAACCATTTTTGAGCCTCAGAGTGATATAGGAAAGAGAGACAGTAGCACTGGAAATTCTGTTTCTCCAACATTACCTGCACCGGAGAAGAAACTCACACTCTTTGCTCTTCGCCTTGCCATTTTTGAGAAGGCAGCTACTTGCCTGGGAACCCTCGGGTTCATCTGGGCAACAGTTGTTCTTCTCGGAGGGTTTGCGATTACTTTGGATAAAACAGATTTCTGGTTTATCACCATTATTCTGTTGATTGAAGGGACTCGAATATACAGCAGGAGCCATGAGCTTGAATGGCAACACCAAGCCACCTGGTCAGTTACTGATGCCGGGATTAACAGTTTCCGGGCATTGAGATCCAGCTCCCACTTCATTGTTGAAACTGTGAAAGCACTTTTTAGGCCAATAACACGGGTTCAAAAGCATAGTCTGCATACCAGAGAAATAAGGAAAAATCCTGATGCAGAAATCTCTGGGAACTGGGGAGTCCAGAGGAAGCTAACTCGGACATGGACAAGTTCAGATGTTCCTATTCTACCATATGCTCAATGGTTTTTTCTTTCAAGAAATGTCAGCAAGCTTCTCTATTGGCTCCAGCTTGCATCTGCATCAGCCTGTGTGGTTTTATCATTGATGAAACTCATCAAACATAACTATGGTGAGGTTGAGAAAGGGGATAATGACAAGAGGAACCGACAATCCGCACTGAATATTTTCTATTCTTTGGCTTTGGCAGAAGCTCTGTTGTTTCTGATGGAGAGAGCTTACTGGGAGTGGAAGGCAAGCTACTGTAAACTGCTGGAAGAGGTGAGCAAAGAGTGTGATTTGGGGCTTTCAGGCATGGTTTCGATCAGAAGGTTCTTCTACGATGCCTACTCTAGGTGTCTTGAGGGCAGTATCTTTGATGGCCTAAAAATGAACATGGTTACTTTTGCTATGGATCTATTGGCTTCCAATTCCCCTGATGAACAGCTCATTGGAGCTAGAATTCTTCGTCAATTTGTGATGAATCCTCAGTTTTCTGATGAAACTCTCAAAAACATTGGGACAAATATATCAATGATAGACCGATTAGTGGAGGTATTGAACTGGAAAGACCCGCAGGAAGAAGAGATCAGGAGGTCAGCTGCAGAGATACTATCAAAACTAGCCGGCAAGAAGCAAAACTCCCTACGGGTTGCTGGAATACCTGGCGCATTGAAGTCAATTTCATCTCTGCTACAAACCAATAGAAGTTGCAGCACCACAGCCGATGAAATTGGTGAAAAGACAATCATCTGTGATCATGCACATTATGGATTCTGGACATTTAATCATTTAGGACTTCTTATCCTGAAGAAGCTCGCTCGTGACCATGATAACTGTGGGAAGATAGGAAATACGAGGGGCCTCCTACCGAAAATCATTGATTTCACACACGTAGAAGAGAGGTTGCTGAAAGATGAAAATGTAACATCATCTCAGATTTTGACAGTGAAACGTTCTCTGCAACTGGTGAAGATGCTGGCAAGCACAACAGGCACAACAGGTAATAATCTTCGAAGAGAAATCTCAGAGATAGTTTTCACCATCAGCAATATTAGAGATATTCTACGGCATGGCGAAAAACACCCAATGCTTCAAAAACTCAGCATAGAGATATTAACCAGTCTTGCACTAGAAGAGGATGCAAAGGAGAGGATTGGGGGCACGGGTGGAGTTCTTAAGGAGTTATTCAACATTTTCTTCAGCCAAGGAATTCCTGAAAATCAGAATCATGCAAGAATAGCTGCAGGAGATGCTCTAGCAATGCTAGCCTTGGAAAGCAGAAGGAATTGTCTTCGCATGTTGAAATTAAAAGTACTGGAAAGGCTAGTTAGTGCACTGGAGGTCCCATTGCTCAGGGTAAATGCTGCAAGAATTCTACGGAACTTGTGCACCTATAGCGGAGTAGATTGCTTCGACCAGTTGAAGGGCGTAGCAGCCGCTGTACCCACGGTAAGTGCTTTCTAGTTCTATTTAAATTATGTTTCTATGTATAGAAAAGGCATGGGAAACAGGATTTCGTTTTGTAGTCTGATCTAAACTGTAAGTACTTCTGAACAGAAACTTAGTTTTCAATTCTTTCCCCTCGTGTTGCAGGTGCTGGAGGCAGTTATGTCTGAAGAGAACAAACTACAAGAAGTAATGGTAGGACTCGCGGCCGAAGCTTTTAAATTCATGACTCCTCAAGAATCCAACATCATGTTTGAAAGAACTGGTATAAAAGAGGCTGAACTAGCCAACAAAATACTCCAGATTCTCAGAAAGTACGAAAATACACCAGTCAAGGTTCCAAGAATGAGAAGGTTTTCCATAGAGTTGGCGATTTGGATGATGCGGAACAACTCGGCTAATGTACTTACTTTCAAGGACCTGGGGTTGGAGAAGGAATTGGAGGGGGTTTTAGAATCCACGGCTGAGGTTGAAAGCTTCAACATATTCTCTGGCACTTCTGGGCTGAGTCGCCACAGCACAACTATTCACTCACTAGTTGAAACTGCATTGCAGTTGCTGGAAGACAGGTAAAATTGTGCAGCAGAAAGTTCCAAACAAGTTGTCGTGTGAATATGAATGCGCCTAGTTATAGGAGATTCTTTTTTCTCTACATATTTATGCATTTGTATATGTTTTGCAAATAAAGAATCAAGTTAATGATCTTTACCGACAAGATTCTATGTGGGATCATGCTGCAGTTTGTAGAATAATCTTGTATTATCTTGAGTTATGGTCACTTACTTTGAGTTTTTTCCCACGTTAACACAGTGACAAAAAGTTAAATACTCGAGAAAACATTTTCTAATCTGGCACAATCGGTAATCACGCATGTAATATATAAAAGACCTACTAATACGTGAGTGTATTATATTAATGATCATTGTATGTGTACATACTACATATACATATTAATAGATCTTGCATATATTTTATGCATGATTACCTTCGCCCCCTCCTCCCTCCCTTTATTCCTTTCTTATTGCTCCTTATTCCTCTCTTTTTTTCTCCTTCTTCCCCCCATACCTTAGAGCCACCTGCAACCTCACCTACTAAATCTCTCCATCCACCGTGAAAAAACCCTCTCTCCCTTTCACCGTAACAGACTTTAGCATAGTTAGACTAATCATACATATAATACATGCACGATCTATTAATATATGCATGTACAATATAGATGATCATTATATATGCATATACTATATACACGTTTTAATAAATCTTGCATATACTGTATACACGATCACTCATTTCCCCTCGCTTTCTCTGTCCCTCTTCTCTAGAGCCACCTATAACCTCACCCACTAGATCTCTCTCTCCGCCGTGAAAAAACCCTCTCTCACCCTTTCACTATGACAAACTTTAACATAATCAAAATAATCACGCATGTAATACATGTGAGATCTATTAAAACGTGTATGTACTATATAGGTGATCAACAAATGTACATGTACTACATACACGCATCAATAGATCTTGTATGTACTACATACAAGGCTACCTTTCCCCGATGTTTCTCCCTCCCCTCATTGCTCTCTTGTTGCTCCTTATTCATCTCTTTTTGCTCCTTCTCCTTCCTTATTAGAGCCACACGCAACCTCACCTACTAGATCTCTCTCTCCATCGTGAAAAAAACATCTCTTCCTTTCACCATGACAGACTCTAGCACAGTCAGGATAATCACGCATGTAATGTAAGACCTATTAATACGTTCATGTATTATATAGATTATCATTATATGTGCATATGTTATATACATGTATTAATAGTTCTTGCATGTGTTCTATGCACGACTTCCTTCCCCCCTCTCTTTCCCGTCTCCCTAAAGCCACCTGCAACCGCACCCATTATATATATATCTTGAAAAAACCTTCTCACCCTTTCACTATGACAAACTTTAGCACAGTCAAGATAATCACGCATCTAATACATGTGAGACCTATTAATATATGCATATACTATATAGGTGATCAATTAATATGCATTACTATATATGCATATCAATAGATCTTGTATATACTACATGTATGACTACCTTCCCCTCTTTCTCCCTCCTCTTATTCCTCTTTTATTGCTCCTTATTTGTCTCTTTTTACTCCTCTCTCCTCCCTAAAGCCACTCGCAACCTCACCCACTAGATCTCTCTCTCCACCATGAAAAAAACCCTTTCTCTCCTTTTCACCATGATATACTCTAGCACAGTCAGGGTAATCACGTGTATAATACATGTAAGACCTATTAATACATGTATTTACTATATAGATCTTGCATAAACTACATGTGTAATATCATTATATATGCATATACTACATGCACGTATCAATAGATCTTGCATGTGCTCTATGCACAGCTACCTCTTCCCCTTTTTCTCCCTCCTTTTATTCCTCTCTTTTTACTCCTTCTCCCTCCTCCCTAGAGCCATCTACAACCTCACCTACTAGATCTCTCTCTCTCTCTCTCTCATGAAAAAACCCTCTCACCCTTTCACCATGACAAACTCTAGCGTAGTCAAGGTAATCGCATATATAATACATGCAAGACCTATTAATACATGCATGTACTATACAAGTGATCAATAAATGTGCATATACTACATAAGCGTATCAACAAATGTTGTATGTACTATATGGATGGCTACCTTTCCCCCCTCCTTCTCCCTCCCTTTATTCCTCTCTTTTTGCTCCTCCCTAGCACCACCCGCAACCTCACCTACTAGATTTTTCTCTCCATCGTGAAAAAACCCTATATCTCCCTTTCACCATGACTGACACGACTCAACTTCTGGATTCATGACCAACATATAGCCAAGGTTCCCTTCCAAGATTTCATATTTATGCTAACTCAAATTTACATACAAACTTATCCTTTAAATACCTCAATCAGAGTTTAATGTAACAATAACTATAAAACTAACTTTATAATATAATTTGATTGTCTTAATATAAGAATTACAACAGATTCATAGTTATAGAGCACTAACTATACATAAAAAAGGTACAAATTACAACCAAAAGAGCATGTTCTGAAAGTCCAATAAAAGTAGTCTCCTAACAAACCATAAGAAAACTATAAGCCTAAAGAAGATAAATAATGAGAGGGTAAGTTCAACAACTCAGTGAGTAGATAACTGACATGAGCAAAATAATATGTTTTCTCCCAAGTGCAGGAGTGTCAAAATAATAAATAACCCGACAAGACTAAAGTCGAATCACAAGGAGGTTAACTATATAAATTATAAATTATAAATAATAATAATAACAACAACAATGACATGATCAAAGATTGATGTCTTCTTCCAAGTGTAGGAGTGTTGAAGTAATGAATAACCTGGCAAGACTAGAGTCCAACCACATAGAGGTTAACTATAATAATAATGATGACGATGACTTTGTGATGTAAGATTAAAGTGAAGATTAAATAATGATAAAATTAAATATCAAGGTTAGAAGATCTACTAATGGTATTTCAAATAAGCATAGTATAAAATTTTTTTATTACTCAACTAGAAACCACACACAAAGGAGGTTTCAATCAGATTATAAATTGTTAACATGATTACATTAGTTATCTTATTCGAATAATACTAATACTTGTAAATATTGTCATGTATTCATGATTATAACTTATGCTGACAACAAATCAACTTCCTTTCATAGCAGCACAAATGTTGGTTATACCATACGGTTGGGCTATGAAAGTGTCAAGTATTTGTTGTACCAAGGATTATACAACATAAATCTAGATTAACCATTTAACAATCAAAATATTAAAAGTGAACAAGATAACAAATACAAAACATGTTAGTATCAAACTTTAAAGTCTATATTAAGTTTATACTATACTTATTCTTACATCATTAGTGTAACATTTTCACCTTGACATAATAAACTTAACTAAACATAATGAAAAAGAGAAGCATAAATAAACAAGATAAGAACATAAATAAGATATAAGTTAACTAAGTAAAGAAAAGAAAATGAAAGGCATAAACAAGAGATTAATGAAAGCAAAACTTAAGCAATATAAAGAAAGAGAGCAAGAATATGATTTTTATTTAAAAACTAGGATGCCTAAATGCATGGCAAATGCCTTCTTTTTATAGGCCAAAATTTAGAATTATTGATTTGTTGACAAATTGTTGAGTGGATGGCTACATCTTGACTTGGTGACAATACTTATCTTTTTATTTGAACAAAACAAAGTTGCTAACATCAGAATTTGAATAGACTATTCTTATGAAAGTTCTCGAAAATTATCTCAACTTTCCAACAAAAAACAAATAAGGTCATTTAAACTTCTAGAACTTGAGATATGGGCTGAACACTGAATAGTGTATGAGTTGCAAGATATATTCAAACTTTTTCATTATTGCTACAATTTGAACTTGAAAACAACTTTTTAGAATCTTGGACTCCCTTGAAAGTTTTAGGCATATGTGTTAGCTTTCTATCCATATAGAGCAGACCTAAATTCAAGTTCTATAGCTTCAGTTATGATCCAATGACCAAATAGTGTTCTAGTTTGGACTAAACCAGCATCTCTTTTCTAAGCTTGACTCTCTCCTTTTCTTCTAAATTTTAAAAGTTAAACTCATCAATCAATCTTTTTATTTATATGATAAACCTGTATTTAAGATAAACATTTACCATAAATTAAAGGTATCTTATATTTATTAGATATGCTATTATAAAACATGCTCTAGTTAAGGAGTTATTCATACTTCAAGTGCAAAATGACGATATAAAACCTTGATAAAAATGACTTTTAAGTATTAATCAAACAACAACAACAACAACAACAATAATAATAAGTTAAAAAGGACTTTGAGATTAATATTAATGTGAGGATTAAACAATAACAAAAGAAAATGTTAATGTTAGAGGATCCACTAATGGTATTTCAAACAAGTATAGCATAAACTCTTTTTTATTACTCAACTGGGAACCACACATAAAGAAGGTTTCATTCGAATTATAAATTGTTAACATGATTATATTAGTTATCTTATTCGAATAATGGTAATACTTGTAAAAGTTGTCAGGTATTCATGATTATAACTTAAGTTAACCATGGAATTGGGCTATGAAAGTGCCAAATATTTGTTAAACCAAGGGTTATACAACATAAATCTAGATCAACCATTTAATAAAGAAAGTATTAAAAGTGAAAAAAATAACAAATACAAAACATGTTAGTATCAAACATGTTAGTTCATATTGAGTTTATACTATACTTATTCTTACACCATTAGTGTAACATTTTCACATTGACATAATAAACTTAACTAAACATAATGAAAGAGAGAAATATAAATAAAAAACATAAAAACATAAATAAGATATAAGTTAACTAAGTAAAGAATAGGAAATGAAATGTACAAAGAAGAGATTAATGGAAATTAACTAAGTAAAGAATAGGAAATGAAAGGTATGAACAAGAGACTAATGAAAGTTTACTAAGTAATATAAAGAATAGAAAATGAAAGGTATAAATAAGAGATTAATGAAAGCAAAACTTAAGCAATATAAAGAAAAAGAGCAAGAACATGATATTGATCTTGATTGGAAAACCAAGATGCCTAAATGCATAGAAAATACCTACTTTTATAAGCCTAAATTTAGAACTATTGATTTGTTGACTAATTATTGAGTGGGTGACAACATCTTGACTTGGTAACAATCTTTGTCTTCTTGTTTGAACAGAATGTCATTGTTAACATCAAAATTTGAATAAATTATCCTCATAAAAGTTCTAGAAAATTATCTCAGCTTTCCAACAAAAAGAATGAGGTCATTTGAACTTATAGAACTTAAGATATAGGTTAAACAATGAATAGTGTCTGGGTTACAGGATATATTCAAACTTTTTCATTGTTGCTACAATTTAAACTTAAAAACGACCTTTCAGAATCTTGGAATCCCATGAAAGTTTTAGGCATATGTCTAGCTTTCTATCCATATAGAGCAGACCTAAATTTAAGTTCTACAACTCCAGTTATGATTCAATTATTGAATAGTATTCCTTTTCTAAGCTTGGCTCTCTCCTTGTCTTCTAAGTTTCAAAAGTTAAACTCATCAATCAATCCTTTATTTATGTCATAGGCCTGCATTTAGGATAAATATTTACCATTAATTAAAGGTATCTTATATTTATTAGATATGTTATTATAAAACATGCTCTAGTTAAAGAGTTATTGATACTTTAAGTGCAATATGACGATATAAAACCTTGATAAAAATGCACTTTTAAGTATTAATCAAACAACAACAACAACAATAATTAGTTAAAGAGAACTTTGAGATATAAGATTAATGTGACGATTAAACAATGATAAAAGCAAATGTCAAGGTTAGAAGATCCACTAATAGTATTTTAAACAAGCACAGTATAAACTTTTTTTATTACTCAACTGGAAACCACACACAAAAGATGTTCCAATTGGATTATAAATTGTTAACATGATTACATTAGTTATCTTATTCGAAAATGTTAATACTTGTAAATGGTGTCATGTATTCATGATTATAACTTATGTTCACAACAAATCAACTTCCTTTCATAGCACAGGTGTCGATTATACCATACAGTTTGGGCTATGAAAGTGTCAATTATTTGTTGTTCCAAGGGTTATCAAACATAAATCTAGATTAATCATTTAACAAGAAAAGTATTAAAAGTGAAAAAGATAAAAAAATACAAAACATGTTAGCATTAAACATTAAAGTCCATGTTGAGTTTATACTATACTTATTCTTACACTATTAGTGCACCCGTTTCACCTTGACATAATAAACTTAACTAAACATAATGAAAGAGAGTAATATAAAAAAACAAGATAAGAACATAAATAAGACATAAGTTAACTAAGTAAAGGAAAGGAAATGAAAAACATAAACAAGATATTAATGAAAGCAAAACTTAAGCATTACAAAAATATAAAAAAAAAGAGAGCAAGAACATGATCTTTATCTAAAAATCAAGATGCCTAAATGCATGGTAAATGCCTCATTTTATAAGCTAAAATTTGTAACTATTTTTTTGATGACTAATTGTTGAGTGGGTGGCCACATCTTGACTTGGTAACAATCCTTATTTTCTTATCTGAAAAAAATGTTATTACGAACATCAAAATTTGAACAGATTGTTTGCATTAAAGTTCTATGAAATTATCTTAGCTTTCCAATATAAAAATTTGGTGTATTTAGACTTCTAGAACTTGAGATATAGGTTAAACACTAAATAGTGTCTAAGCTGCAAGATATATTTTGACTTCTTTGTTGTTGCTAAGATTTGGACTTCCAAATAAAAGAATTGAGTCTTGAATTCTAATGAATGTTTTAGGCTTATATCTTAGCTTTCTAGCCATATAAACCAAATTGAAATCCAACATTTACAACTCCAGATATAATTCAATGACTGAATAATGTTCCAGTTTGGACTGAACCATTATCTCTTTTCTATGCTTCACCCTCTCTTTGTTTTTTCAATTTCAATAGTTGAACTCATCAATCAATCCTTTGATATGTGATAGGCATGCATTTAAGATGAATATTTACTATAAATTAAAGGTATCTTATAGTATTAGACTTGTTATTATAAAACTTGCTTTAGTTGAGTTATTGATACTTCAAGTGCAAAATGATAATATAAAACCTTAATAAAAATACATTTTTAAATACTAATCAATAACGTTCAATATGCATACATGAGATAATACAACAATGACCTATTTGAGAAACCTTTTTATAAGAAACTAAAGCTATATGTATAAGGTAAAGCTCATTAGAAAATCAAAATGCAATGAGAATGAGGCTTCGTACTATGAGATAATCAGTCCACACAAGTTGGTGACTTTTCCAATTAACTAGGATTCAAATACAATGTGCACAAAGACTAACACTACCCTATTAGCATAATTATTCTAACTAGCATACCATAGCTTCATAATCATAATCAAACAGACATATTTATATCTCAATGCTCAACTCATGACATCAATCAAATGAGGAGCTATCAATTTAGAAGTCAATTCAAAATATGTATTAGTTCATATCAAAAATTCAGATTTAATAATTGATCATACTTTATCATAACAAGGATCTAATCAACATGTATATTATCAAAAAGCATGATCCAATTCATATTAACAACTCAAATATTTATAATATTTCTCATGCATATAAAGAATTATCCACTTACCTAACTCAAAAGTGAACGGAACTCAAAAGAAAATATCGGAAGAATTCCTACTGATGTCCTGCATGTAGAATATCAGAATCATCTGAATACAAAAAAAAAACATATTAAAAAATGATTCGAGAAGAATGTACAACCTATTTAATATACTTAATTAAGGATTTATTCTATAACCTTATATGTTTTTGAACTAAACTAGTCATTTTTTCCAAAAACCCAAAAAATAAAAGGTTTTCTTGAAATCTAATTCATAAAAGAACAAATAATAAGACTTGATAATAATTCACTAAATAACCCTTAATAACACATCAAACCAATCTAAAAAAGCTAATCTTATTACTAAGGACTAATCTGGAGTTTTATCAAATTTTTAAGGTCAAATTATAATTTTATCAAATTGAAGGACCAAACTAAAAATATCATAAACTCATGACTATGCTAGAATTTTGCTCATAATTCATCCTCAATTCTATCCAGAATCTTTGATTATGCTCTAAGGACCATTTTGGAATTTTATCAAAATTTTAGAGTTAAATTGTAATTATAATTGTAATTGTAATTGTCATATTAGAGGACCAAACTAAAAATATCATAAATTCACAACTATACTAGAATTATGCTCCAAGGACCAATCTGTGATTTTCCATAGTTTTGGTAAACAACAATTTTTACAAATTGAGGTACCAAACTGAAATTTCATCATATTCAACTTCAAACCCAGAATTATCCACAGATCACCTACTAATATATTAAGATTTCTAACTCAAATTCACTATTTAAACAAATCATAACACAAAATCATCATCTTTACCTAAAATATTTCAAAATCAACTAAATAACACATTACTCATAACAATCAACCTATAATATTCAGATCAATTCATCAATCAAACCCAAAACACAATCTTCAAAACTCTTATATTCAACAAAATAAAAAATTAAATCTAAAGAAAACACATTTTTATATATTAAAGCATAAATCATTAACTTATTTTCTCTTTTTCTTATTTCTTTTTTCTTCTCTCCTATTGGTTTTTCACTCTCAATTTCATATCCCTCTTTCTTTTCTTTTATTTTTATATTTATATTTATCATGTTTTATTCAATGACCACAATACTCCTTATTCATTTATACCTATTTGTAAGCCTTGAAGGGCTTTGTTGCCTTTTTCTATTCTCTTTTATTTTCAAAACATCACAGTGACTGATCTTAACTTTCTTTATCTCCACCAATTGCTTTCTCTCTATCTCTCCACCTACGACAATCAATCTCTCTCTCACTACTAGCACCGTCGCCACCCATAAAAGCCCCATTTAAATAATTTGAGATATAATTCACCTTTTTCATCTATCAATTTGATGTTTTGTTGGGCTAATTTATGAAATTTTTAGGTTAGGGTTTTAGAATTTAGTTTAGAGTTTTGATTAGTACTTAAAAGTGCATTTTTATCAAGGTTTTATATCATCATTTTGCACTTGAAGTATCAATAACTCCTTAACTAAAGCATGTTTTATAATAATATATCTAATAATATAAGATACCTTTAATTTGTGGTAAATTGACACGATGAAAAGATTGATATCTTCTCCCAAGTGCAGGAGTGTCGAAGTAATAAATAACCTGACAAGACAGGGGCGAACCATAGAGAGGTTAATTGTACAAATTATAAAC
>NW_011502334.1:0-3129 GCF_000495115.2 Populus euphratica
CAGTTAAATGAAACGACACGTTTTGGGAAAAACGACGTCGTTTTATGCACTGTTCATATGCACTATTCATAAAAAAAAAACAGAAAACTCAAAACGGTGCCATTTTGAACAGTACCATCATCTTCTTCCCCTGGACACGTAGAGAACAGGGGAAGAAAATGTGTTTTTCTCCTCTGTTTTCACCGATCTTTTTACCGACAATTCAACTTCAAAAAGACGCCGACACAACCCACTTTCCACGTGCTCGAAGAACGGTGGAGGAGCAGCTGCACAGTGGCCGCCCCAGCCACGTCCCCTCCCCTGTTTTTTTTTCCTATAAAAGCAGGGGAGGCAGCAAGTGAAAAAAAGAAGAGAGGAGAAGGACAGATACGAAGAGAGGGAGAAAAAGAAAGAGAGAAGGAAACCAAACACGAGAGAGAGGAGAAGAGAAGAGAAAAACAAAAAACAAAAGAGAGGGAGAGAGAAGAAGAAGGAGAAAAGTGTCCAAAACCGAGGAGAGAGAGAAGAAAAACACTGGTCATCGTGTCTCCGCCGCCAGCAGCACTGCCCCGACACCAATCCCAGGTAATCTCCGGTTGCCCTGTCTTTTTATTTTTTCAGTCTACATTAGCATGCAGAACGTGAATTAATTCACGTTCTACAGCAAATGAAGGAGGGGGGCGGTTACTGTACACGGGTTTTGGGTCGGGTCCGGCCCAACCCACTGATCTGGGTCGAGCTGGCCCATTTTTTTTTAAAAAAAATTTTATATATATTTTTATATTTTTCTCTTTTTATTATTTATGCCTTTTTTGCTTAGTATTGGTCTATATTTTTTGTCAAAAAAAAAAATACAAATACGATATTAAAAATACCCGAGTTTTTTTTTTATCAACTAAAAACAAAATCAACAAAAAAAAATGTTTTTGTGCATACGGCCAAGTGTCTCAAAGCTACAAAAAAAAATCATATTGTATTTTTCATACATCAAAAATAATATTTTAGCATGCATTTTGGCTTTAATAACAAGTTTATTAAAGTCAAGAGAACATTGGCCAAAATATCAAAAACAACAAGAAATTTTTTTGTTTTGTTTAGTATCAGGGATTATGAGGTTATACGTAACACGTATTCCTGATTTTAAAATTTTCTTTGGTTTTTAGATACACATATAATTAGATACCACAACATGATTTCATATTTTATCAGATAAAACAATGTAGCCTACCTTAGGTAGGGCGTAGTTGAGGTGCTAATACCTTCCCTTTACGCAACCAGTCTCCGTACCCGATCTCTAAAGACCAGTTAGGGTTCCTAGTTACCAGAATACTAGGTGGTGACTCCCATTCAATGTTTTCACTGATAAGAGACAAGAATTCCTTGTCTCTTCATATCTTGCTAAAAATACACCACATCCCATCGTTAGCATGATTGGTGGATGATCGCCGCGATGTCGCACACGTGCGACACCTTTCACTATTATATATCTAAGTCAAGCTCATATCACCGTGAATCCAACAACGAAAGGACCTTCAGAAAATAGATTTATCAATCCCAAAGGCCATGATAAATGGGTTGCCCTAGAAGAAAGATTAAGAGTAGTTGAAGGAAATAATCTGATTTACCTTGTGATAGTAGCTAAAGTTTGTTTGGTTCCAAATATTATGGTGCTGAAGGAGTTTAGAGTGCCGGACTTTGTCAATTATACCAGACTAGAATGCCCATACACCCTTCTCCAGTCATATTACAACAAAATAGTTGAAATGATCTATAACGATAAGATATTAATATACTTTTTCCAAGATAGTGTCATTGGATTCGCTTTAAGCTGGTACATGAGACTATACAATATCAAGATTAAGAAATGGAAAGACTTGGTAGATGCTTTTTTGAAGAAATATAAATTTAATCTTGAAATTGCTCCTAACAGAACCATCTTAATGGCTATGAAGAAGGAAAACCAAGAGTTTGTAAAGGTATATCAACCTCCACTGATTGATACAGAAATGGTGATGTTGTTTTCCAACACCTTTCAATCCTCTTATTATGAGCGTTTAATAGAAAGCTTCGCTCAACATTTTTATAAAGTTGTAAGGATTGCTGAAAGAATTAAACAAGCTATGAAAAGGGAAAAGATTGAAGGTTTTGTCATGGATTCTAGAACAATGATGAGAAATGACTCTGAAGGTGGGAAACCTTAGTTATGTGGTCTAGTCAGGTCTCGTTGTAGCATCAACCACTCAAATGTCTTTGTCAAGGGTTGCCACTCGAGTTTGTCTACCAATATTTGTTAGGCCAAAGACTTAATGCCCCGACTTCGTTAAATCCCATGCAACCACCATTTGTTAGATGGTATAATCCAAATGAGAGATATGAATATCATGGTGGGGTCCTAAGCCATTTTAGTTGAATAGTTGCAAGGATTTCAAGAATCGAGTCTGAAGGTGGATGAGCAAGAGGCAAGTTGAGTTTGCGAAAGGTGATGTTATTAGCTATATTGTTCCCTGAACATTTTTAGAATGATAAGTGATTAAAAATGCTTAGCAAAACATAGATATTGCCATAAAAGTTGATCCAAGAATAGTGATGAATCGTCAATCATATTGTTATGGAATTTTGCTATTTTTCATTTTGTTTTGAGATCACTTCTCATCTTTTTCATGAAACATGTCTTTTTATTTGTCTCTTTATTGTTTTGAAATAACGAGATGTTTCTTTCAAAGTTTATTTTAGTAAAATATTTTGATCGAACTCTAACACACGATTAAAGTTAGTCAATTCTGAAAGTTTAAAAGTATTTTGATTGTAAAAATGACTTAATGCTTATTAAAATGATATGGGGTGACCAAACAAATTTTAAGCTCACACACCCACCATGTAGCTAAGTTTGGTAGTTATGGACTAGCAAATTAAGATTATTGCAAGTCCAAATCATTATACTAGACAAAGTTAAAATTTGTTGGTTCTAATTGATCTTACTTGAAATGAGAAAAGGCCATCTTTGATATCCACTCGTTTTTTTGAAATATATCCCTTGCAATCCCATTTTAAGCCTCATAAAATATTTTCTTTCAATAAAAGAAACCTGGACATATATCACACCCCATACTAAAGGTAAATGAGGATTTTTGGTTGAAAATATAAAGACGA
>NW_011502334.1:4956-21901 GCF_000495115.2 Populus euphratica
ATATTAAGGTTATGCCTTTCATTTCCTTTCCTTTACTTAGCTAACTTTTATGTTCTTATTTTGTTTAGCTATTTTGCTTTCTTTCATTATGTCTAGCTCAGTTAGTTATGTCACGGTGAAAAGGTTACACTAATGGTGTAAGAAGAAGTATAATGTAAATTTAATATGGACTTTAATGCTTGATACTAATATGTTTTGTATTTGTTATCTTGGTCACTCTTTAATACTTTGCTTGTTAAATACCTAATCTAGATTTATGTTGTATAACTCTTGGTACAACAAATACTTGGTACTTTCATATCCCATACTGTATGGTATAACCGACACCTCAGCTATGAAAGGAACTTGATTTGTTGTTAACATAAGTTAGAATCATAAATGTCTGATGAGATTTACAAGTATTAGCATTAATCGAATAAGATGACTAATGTAATCATGTTAACAATTTATAATATGATTGGAACCTCCTTTATGTGTGGTTTCCAATTGAATAATAAGAGTTTATATTATACTTGTTTGACATATCATTAATTGATCCTCTAACCTTGATATTTATTGTTATCATTGTTTAATCCTTACGTTAATCTTCCATCTCAAAGTTCTTATCAACTTTTTCTTCTTTTTCTTTACTACTACTACTACTACTATTATTTTTATTATTATTGTTATTATTGTTACTACTGTTGTTGTTATTGTATTATTGTTATCTATAATTTATACAATTAACCTCCTTAAGGTTCGACCCTAGTGTTGTCGGGTTATTTATTACTTTGACACTCCTACACTTGGGAGAAGATATCAATCTTTTGGTCGTGTTATAGAGTGTAAGTGTTCATCCTTATTTCTCCCCTATTTTTGAGCCACCTTATCACTCCATCTATTCACACCATTGTTACTACCATTAGAGTGTCTACTGCTAACACCAAGTACCCGAACATTAGTAATGCTCTTAGGGTTATTCAAAAGTAATCACAGCTTATGCAAGCTAATGTAAACAACATGTTCACTTAGATGAACAACCTTTCTAAGAGAGTGGAATTTATAAAAACTTTACAAACAAGGCAAGCTAATGGGAGAGCATTCTAATGACAAGTATAGGAATCCTTAAATACTTTTTCTCTGTAGAAACTACCAATATGACTACCAATAGTCATAATAACTTTGATGACTCTAACAATAGTAAGCATTCCAACAATTACCATTAGAGGCCACTTCACCCTAGTAACCATCATTACAACCACAATTAAGGTCACTAAGACTATGACCTTGATGATCAAGTCATGAAGCATAACAAGGTAAAAGCCTTGACTTTTGAGGACTAACTTGGACTCATGGATCTTTGATAGGTGGTAGCGCACGTATGCGATGTCATAACGAATATCCCTTTAGATGGGGAAATAGAAATGACAAGACATTCTTGCCCCCTTATTAGTGGAAAGAGGGAATGAGAGTTGCTACCTAGTATTTTGGTCACCAGAAACCTTAGTCGGTCTCAGAGATCAGGCAAGGGAACTGGTTGTATAAAGAGAAGATATTGGCACCTCCAATATGCCTTACTTGAGATAAACTATATTATTTAATTGTCTGATATAAACTAAGATATTGTTATGCTTTGTAATTATTGGTCTATATAAGGTTTAAGAAAAAAATTTCACAGTAAGGAGATCTTTATCTTATTAGGTAAAAAACCTAATCGTTCTAATGTCAACATAAAAGAACTATCTTTTTATTCAATATCAAGAATATATCTTACATATATGTTTCGCCTCCCAAATACTAAAAGAAAACAAAATATTTTTTTGAATTTTTGAAATATAGGCCTAGTTCTCATGGCTTTAATAAACTGGTTATTAAAACTCAAAATACATGCTAATACATATCTTTTTGAGGATGCTCTTAATTTTATATAAAAATACAATATGATTTATATATATATATATATTTAGACTTGATCATATGCATGAAAACAAAATATATTTTTATTATTTTTTTAGATTTTCTTGCAACATAAAAAAAAATCAAGTATTTTAATATCGAATTTGTATCTTTACAGTATAAAAATATAAACTAATACTAAGCAAGAATCGTAGAAAAATTCATGAGAAAATAAAAAATTCTCACGAAATATATTACCTGAATATGTGTCTATATATATATATATATATATATATATATATATTACTAATGAGAACTACATGGTATTCAACTAGAGAAGTCGGAGCATATATATATATTCAGGTAATGTATTACGTGAGAATTTATAACTCAAATTTATTAATCACGTGAAAATTCAGGTAATATTACCTGAATTTTCAACACCCTTGTGTTAAACGAGATTGCTGATGTTGTTGTATGGAAACCTAAAAGAAATGTATGGGAAATATGCATTCGTCCTTTGCTACCTTTTTCTGTGTCCCTTTCTTTTCCTGTCTCCCCCCTGCGTACACCTTTATCAGGTAATATATTACGTGAGAATTTATAACTCAAATTTATTAATCACGTGAAAATTCAAGTAATATTACCTGAATTTTCAACGCCCTTGTGTTAAACAAGATTGCTGACGTTGTTGTATGGAAACCTAAAAGAAATGTATGGGAAATATGCATTCGTCCTTTGCCATCTTTTTCTGTGTCCCTTTCTTTTCCTGTCTCCCCCCTGCGTACACCTTTATCGACCGCTCCGACTTCTCTAGTTGAATACCATGTAGTTTTCACTAGTAATATATATATATATATATATAGACACATATTCTCACGTGATTAATAAACACCACCCACCCACCGACCCCGCCCCCACCCCCCCTGGTGCCTATAAATACACGTGATCTATGCAGATGTTGTTCACTGCTCTATTTCCCTAACCGATAAAAAAACTTGCCATCTACTAAGCATCCTTGCCGAAGCAGCATGTCTACCCAAGTCTCCCAAGAAGTTGTACCCAAGACTCCTGAAGCTCATCATAATGAGATTATTCGCCGGACAGCCAATTTTCATCCAAGCATTTGGGGTGATCAATTCATTTCCCATCTCCCCAAAGACAAGGTCATTGCATGCAAAAAGGACAAAATTGTGTGTGTGTTTCTTTGTTATTTTCTTCTCCCTTTGAGAAATTTAATGATGCGTTTAATATTATGGTAACTAATGCAGGTGCATGAAGCCATTGAATTGCAAGAAATTGAAAAGCTAAGGGAACAATTTACGAGGGAACTCTTGGCTAGTAATTCATCACAACAGCTGGATCTTATAGATGCAATCCAGCGCCTAGGTGTGGCTTACCACTTTGAAACAGAGATAGAAGAAGCACTACAGTATATCTACAATAACCGTATTGGTATGGAGGATGATGACCTTTACAACACCGCTCTTGGTTTTCGACTACTAAGACAACATGGCTACAACGTTTCATGTGGTAATTATATGTATGGCCATTTGTTATAAGAAATGTGCATAACATAATCTTCATACAAATTTTCAAGTCTATTTCTCTGGTGATTTAATTCAGATATATTTAACAAGTTCAAAGATGACAAAGGTTATTTCAAGCAATCCAATGATGTTCGAGGCATCCTAGGTCTCTATGAAGCAGCCCATCTAGCGGTGCATGGAGAAGATATTCTTGACGAGGCCCTTGCTTTAACAACCATCCACCTCAAGTCCATGGCAACTAGTCCAGACTGTCCACTAGCAGCAAAAGTTTCTCATGCCCTAAAGCAGCCCATCCAAAGGGGCGTTCCAAGACTGGAGAGCAGGCGCTACATTTCTATCTATCAGGACGAGCCGTCATGTAACAAAACTTTACTAAGGCTTGCAAAGTTGAATTTCAATCTCGTGCAAGAATTACATAAAGAAGAGCTTGCAGAAATTACAAGGTGATGCTTGTATCCAAATTTAGAATGGAAGCACGTTGACATGTTAAAATGAATATTGACGCAGAGACAAGTTATAATGCGTGCATTAGCGCTTTTTTCTTCTTTTTCTTTTTTTGAGGATTTCTTGTGAAGCTATTTACTTCTTCAGATGGTGCTCAATATTTTATTTGTTTCAGGTGGTGGAAGGGTTTGGACTTTGCTAGAAGGCTTCCTTTTGCAAGGGACAGGGTGGTCGAGTGCTTCTTTTGGATAATAGGTGTATATTTTGAGCCTCAGTACTCCCTCGCCAGGAAAATACTTACCAAAGTAATAGCCATGGCATCGATTATTGATGACATCTATGATGTTTATGGCACCCTTGAAGAGCTGGAACTTTTCACAGAAGCAATTGACAGGTTTGTTGCCTGGAAACGGCTCTTTTATTTTTTATTTTTAAAAAAGTAGAGCTTAATTAAGAGACAAATAACGGTTACAATGCGATTACAAAAACCTGGACACTTAATTTTCAGGTGGGACACTAAAAGCATGGACCACCTTCCAGATTACATGAAAATATGTTATGAGGCACTATTGAATGTTTATAGCGAAATGGAGGAAAAAGTGGCGAAGGAGGGATGGTCCTACAGAGTCCACTATGGAAAAGAAGCAGTATGCACCACACTCTTCACTCTCTCCTTAAATCAAATACTAATATACTATGTTGTAGAAATTACTCTATTATGTTTAACGTAGTATTCATTTTTATATGTACGGTGTCTAACAGATGAAAGTTCTAGTCCACGCCTACTTTAACGAAGCCAAATGGTTCCATGAAAATCATATCCCGACGATGGAAGAATATATGCAGGTGGCTCTAGTAACGTCTGGTTATTCCATGCTCACAACCGTGTCTTTCGTTGGCATGGGCGACATGGTGACCGAGCAAGCATTTGACTGGGTGTTCAATCACCCTAAAATTATTAGAGCCTCAGAAACAATTGCCAGACTCATGGATGATGTAAAATCACATAAGGTATGAGCTTATTTTAATTTGTTAAAAACCATTCAAGTAAAGATTGTTTGAAATTCCTTGAAAGTAATAGCTGTTGGAGTTAGGATAACTTGATAGTTTGGAAATGGATGAACTGATCGGATTGGTGAGGAGTGTAAAAGAATTATATAAATTATATTTCAGAATTTTATTTGACAGCTTAAGTTAGTAGGTTGGGTTGAATCTTTAATATATATTAGAGTTTTAATGATTAAACAGCTATAAATTTAAATCTTATTATTTTTATTTATTTGATAAAAATATCATGAATTTGTGTAAATTTCAAGTTTAAAAACTTTTACTTGAAAGGTATGTTAAAAAATAATATCAATTATATATTGAAATTTTATTTAACAGTTTAAGTTATAAAGTTAAATTTGATAATGAAAAAATAAAAAACTAATTCCATTGATGCCATAAATATGGTTAAGTTTGATACATTTATTTTTATGTCAATTTATTATAGACCATATATAATTGTGCTCCATGATTGCTTTGCTAATTATAGCTGAAAGTATGGATTAATTCCCAAACCTTTTCCTTTATTTCCAACCATTACAAAAAAATCTACCCTCCACATGTCATAAAGGTCTGAGCTTCTTTTAATTTTATTATATATACTTTTCAGTTTGAACAAGAGAGAGGACATGCCGCCTCAGGAGTTGAATGTTACATAAGGCAATATGGTCTCTCGGAACAAGAAGTGTATAAAGAGTTTCACATGCAAGTCGTCAATGCTTGGAAGGATATAAATGAAGAGTGTCTCAAACCTACCGCTGTGCCAATGCCTCTGCTTGAACGCATTCTCAATCTTTCGAGAGTCATGGATGTCATTTACAAGGAGGAAGATGGGTATACCCATGTTGGAAAAGTTATGAAAAACAATGTTGCGTCATTGCTTATAGATTCAGTGCCAATATAACTGCTAGGTTGCGGATTTTCGCTTGCGATTACAATGGAAACAAATTCCTGCCGGTTATAGCCCCATGCACTTATTTTTCTAATAGTATAAGGAGACTTATTTTTCTTATTTTGTATTTTTTCTATTTTAGTTTGATATATATAGTTGGTTTGCTGTCAAAGGAAACTAAAAATTAAACCCAGATTGTTTAACAAAAAATGTACTCGTGCAAATCAAAATTATTTTCACAAAGAGTATCTACTCTAATATTATGCTACAAAATAAAAATAGAGGGTTTGAATATAAAAAAAACAATTTAAAATAAAATAACTAAGAAACAATTCAAATTAAAATATTCAAATTAATCAAAAGAACAAACCTTCGTTCAAGCCAATATTTATCATAAGGTCTTTTACAACTGATTATCGATGAATATATATCAATTAGCATTTTAAATATTTATCATTAGAACTATTTTTTTATTTCTCCTTAGTTATAGTCAATTATAAAATAAGAAATCTAATTAACTCTAACTACTAAACAACTCAAGACAAGCCTTCAAATTTAATTTAATAACAACCTTAAAAATTAGAGAGATTGATGAAACTAAACAACACAAGCACAAACAATTGCATTTAATTTAGTTGAAAAAATTTTCTAAGATTTACTAATTTATGATGTAGCAAATCATTAATTTTTATTTTCTTTTCAAATTAAAAAGATCAAACAATTATGGATTTGATATCTAACCTAGCAGTAGATTGCAAGAAATAATAAACTAAATGCTTCCTATTAATTAAACAAAACAATCATAAAAAATAGACTCTGAAGAGCATTTAATACTCAAAGAATAGATTAAATAATGAAAAAAATAGATATCACAGTTTTATTGATTCAGAGGCTTTTGTTTCCTTCGACTAAGTCAAATTTAGTTACATAGTATGATCTTAGAAATAATGAAGGAGACAATAAAAAATAGGGAAGAGGAAGAAAAAAAAAAAAGAGGAGATGAAATCTAACTTGATCTCCCTTTTCTCTTTTACATTTTTTTTAAATCTTTAAAAGCCTACCAAATCTCTAAAAATACTCTCCAATAATAACCATCAAATTTAAATATTCAATGAATTATACTCTAATTACGAAGTTGTGTTGAAATTATCCAGAATCATTCAATTAATATTGTTTCATCATTAACGTCTCAATTTACATCCTAAATCAAAATATAAAAATAATGACTATATTCAGATATCAAATAAGTATAAAGTAATAAACATTAAAGAAGAAAAATATGATATTTTGCATTCTCAACAAATTCCCTCACACTTAACTTTTACTTTCATTTGACAAAACTCAAATTAACTTTCCATGATAACCAAAATAAAGGTTGCAATGCCATCAACAAAAAACAATCAAGCTCTTCAAATATCATAACATATCATGAATAAATATTCTTAAACAACTTTTAATTATTGATAAGTATCTCGTCTTGTGGCTTTTGAAAATCAAAAGGAGCAAGGTTTGATTCTAAGGAGGTGTTTGTGGCTAAGATTACTACTACTCACATTGTTATGGTTATTACTAACCTAAAAGGGTGGTTAATTTGAAATATAAATGTGATAAATGCATTTTTGTATGGAAACCTTAAAGAAAAAAAAAACATATATAGCTCATTCACTTAGCATGTTCACTCTCTCCTCTTTTGAGGTTTGTCATTCAAAGTGATCTTTATATAAATTAAAGCGAGCACCATGTACTTGATTTGAGAAATTTCATTCTACTCTTCATGATTTTAATTTTATTTAGATTATGTTTCATTGTTGTACTTCTTATATATAAGGATGATATTGTTATTAAAGGACCTAATTCTTAGTTGATTGAGCATCTATAAATGCATTTTAACTAATCATTTCTTATGAAAGATCTCAATACCCTATAGTATTTTCTTGATATTTAGGTATATTGTTTCTTGACTAACATGTTTTTGTATCAACACAAGTATACATAAGAGCTTCTCACCCTAGTTGGTCTTCAATGTAGTTATATGGTCCTTATACCAATGGAGGTCAACTTAATGTAACCATAAGATGATTGCAAGATATTATCTAATATATCATCATAAAGGCAGCTAGTAGGGAGTTTGAATTATTTGATAATTACTCAGCATGATATTTCTTTTATTGTATAACAATTTAATTTATGTATGCTCCTTGCAATTCTTGGCCATTGTGCGATGTATCCTTTCTTATATCATGGGTATTTATGGTCAATGGTTATTCCTTCTCGATAGGACTTCTTTATAGACTATTGGTTTTAGTAATGCGAATTGAGTTGATTTTCCTCATACTCATCATTCAGTTACTGGTTAATACATCTGTTTTGGTGATGCTTTTATTTCTTAGAATAGTGAGAAGCATGATCTAGTTTCTAAATTCTCAAATGAGTTTGAATATTGTGTTATGTCATTTGCATGCTCTAAGATTATTTGGCTTTTAAGTTTGTTGGGTGAACTCGATATTCCTTATCTTACTGTTACTTCTTTTCATTTTGATAACACCCAATACTATTCTAATTGTTAACAATCTTGTTTTTCATAAGTGCACCAAGCACATTAAAGCAAGTTATTATTTTATTTATGAAGCATTTGACCATTATATAATTACTCTCCCTTACATTTTCATTGAAAACTATGTGTTTACCAGGGTTGTATCTTGTCAACAACATCAATTAATAGTTGACAAATTGATACTTTATGATCCACTAATATCAATTTGAGTGGCATGTTAGCTATAATATCTTGATTAAGGAAGATTGATTGATATTGTAGTTATGGTCAAATGGTGATTTAAGGGATATAGTTATATCACTACTTGACTATTTAAGAAAAAGAGATCAACATCTTGACCATTTTTACAACATAGACTCAATATAGTTCTTAGTATTTCCCAGGGGTTAATTTGAGGTTCTTAATTCTGGTTGACAAAAACACACGACACAACCCATACCCACACTCACCTGCTACTATGATGAAGAAAGGAGAATGGAGGTTATGCCCTACAGCTACTGGGGGGGCTATGCAGAAGCCACCCCACACCCCCTTGCCCTGCCCCCTAATGAGACAGGGCAGGGTAGCCTCTCTCTCTTCCTACTTATAAATAGAGGAAGAGATACAAAGAGAAGAAGGGGGGGACGAATGTGAGAGAGAGGGGGGGAAACCGAACAGAACAGAGGGGGAAGAAAAAGAAAAAAAATAAAGATGGGAGGAACAATCTGAGAAAGAAGACAGGGAGGTTTACAAACGAACAGAAAATAGGGGGGAGTTTTGGTTTTGAGAGGAAAGAAGCTCGGGCATAACAGAAGAAAAAGGAAGAGAAGATGGGAAACTGAGAGAGAGAAAGAGTTCGCTAGTTTTGTAAGAGAGAAAAGAAAGACCAAAAGAGAGAAAAAAAATTAATTTTTTGAGAGAGAAAAGGGTGAAGAAAAAGGGACCGAAAGAGTAGAAATGAAAGACAAGAAGAAAGGAAAGAATATAGAAGAGAAAGTAGGGAACAACCAGAGAGAAATATTACAAAAGGGGGGAACATTTTGGACCAGGACAGAGGAGAAAAAGGAGGGAAGCTATCCAAGAAGCGGGGAAGAACGGGAAGTGACAGAGAAGAAAAAAATACCATAGAAGAAGAACAACCACAGCTACCATCGTGCTTCCTCTCCACCACCACAACACCACCTGACCATCGTTGACGGCCACGAAGAGACAAAGGAGAAAAAGAGAAGATAACGAGAGAGAAAAAAAAAAGGAAAGGGCTGAGAAGAGAAACAAAGGAGGCAGGAGAGAAGAAGGGAAAACCACCACCGCAACACCACCGAGAATGGGCACTAGCATCACCATCAGCTCAACTATCCGAGGTCATCACCTCAAGTAATTCTCTTCCCCCTTATAATCATCAGTTATTGTTCATCCTCTTGCATGCAGAACGTGTACTGTGCACATTCTGCAGGCAAGAAGAATAATTAGTTAGTTAATGTGCATGCGCACAGTAACAAGTTCATGGTTGTTGTGGGCTGGAACATTAGCCTAGCCCATGCCCTGCAACAACTGGGATGGCTTTGCAAAAGCCACCCCACACCACCCTGCCCTACAACCGGATGAGATAGGGTAGGGTTGCCTCTCTCTCTTCGTGCTTATAAATAGAGGAAGAGAGATAAAGAGAAGAGAGAGGGGATGAATGTGAGAGAGGGGGGGAACCGAATAGAACATAGAGGGAAGAAGAAGAAGAAAAATAGAGAAGGGAGGAACGATTTGAGAAAGAAGACAAGGAGGTTTATAGATGAACAAAAAATAAGAGGAGGTTTTGGTTTTGAGAGGAGAGAAGCTCAGGCAAAATAGAAGAAAAGGAAAGAGAAGAAGGGAAACCGAGAGATAGAGTCTGTTAGTTTTTTTAGAGAGAAAGGAGAGACTAAAAGAGAGAAACAATAATTTTTTGAGAGAGAAAGGAGTGAAGAAAAAGGGACCGAAAGAGTAGAAATGAAAGACAAGAAAAAGGGAAAGAATAGCGAAGAGAAAGTAGGGAACAATTGGAGAGAAATATTATAGAAGGGGGGAACGTTTTGGACCGGGATAGAGGAGAAAAGGAGGGAAGCTATCCAAGAAGTGGGGAAGAATGGGAAGTGACAGAGAAGAAAATATACTAGAGAAGAAGAACAACCACAGCTGCCACCGTACTTCCTCTCCACCACCACAACACACCACCTGACCGCCACTGACGGCCACGAAGAGATAGAGGAGAAAAAGAGAAGATAACTAGAAAAAAAAAAAAAAAAAGGAGGGGGCGAAAAAAAGAAACAGAGGCAGGGGAGAAGGAGGGAAAACCGCCACCCCAACACCACCCAGAACAGGCACCAGCATCACCATCAGCTCAGTTATCCGAGTTCATCACCTCAAGTAATTCTCTTCCCCCTCATAATCGTCAGTCATTGTTCATCTTGTTACATGCAGAACATGCACTGTGCACGTTCTGCAGGTAAGAAGAATAATTAGCTAGTTACTGTGTTCATGCATCATAACTAGTTCATGATTGTTGCGGGCTGGAACATCAGCCCAACCCACGCGGCTGGGCTAAGTCCAACCATGTTGCTACGGGCTAGAACATCAACCCAACCCATGTGGCTGGACTGATACCAGCCCTATAGAATGGAGGCCTGATTTCATTTTAGGCTGATTTCGGCCCAGTCTCATTTTGGATTAGCACAACCCTAAAAAATAAATAAAAAAAATCATTTTTGGGAAATTCAGGATTTTTCCTGCGTGTTTTTTTCTACAACATTTTGATTAATATCGGTTTGTATTTTTACATTGTAAAGATACAAAATTCTGTATTAAAATACCCGATTTTCAAAAATAATTTATTTTCATGCATACGGCCATATTTCTCAAAACTAAAAAAACTCATATTCTATTTTCATACAACAAAGAAAACTTCAAAAAAAAATATTTTAGCATGCATTTTTTGCTTTAATAACTAGTTTATTAAAGTCATAAGAACTTGTTTAATATTTCAAAATTTTCAAAAAAAAATATTTTTTTCTTTTATTATCAGGGATTATGAATTTATACGTAAAATGTATTCCTGATATTGAAAAAGTAGTTTTTTTATTGATATTAGGACGGTTAGGTTTTAACCAATAAGATAAGGATCTCCTTATCAAGGAGGACTTTTTATCAAACCATAGATAGATCAATAATTAGAAATACAATGAAACCTTAGCATTTATCAGACAATTAAACAATGCACCTTACTTTAGATAGAATATATTTGGGGTGCTAATACCTTTCATTTACGCAATCAGTCCTCGTACTTGATTTCTAAAACCAGTTAGGGTTCCTAATGATCAAAATACCAGGTGACGACTCCCATCCTATTTTTTCACTAATAAAATATAAAAATTCCTTATTTTCCTATATTTTTCAGATATACATATGAGTACGAGTAAATGATCACTCTAACACCGCACACATACAACAATGAGCACAACATTTAACATTTCTTATTGCTAATTATGATTATTATTTTTTTAAGAATAATGCCATGTTAGTATTTGACCTTGGATCAATAGTTAATTTCTTGACACGAATACCTTGACGGATCGATCCAGATGGAATCTTTTGTTTATCTCACGGAAAATTAGGTTTGAATATATTATGAAAGAAATACCACTTAAAATTGACACCTAACCTCAACAATGTCATATTGCTTCTTGACATTGTTTATTCATCGGTAGCTAGCTGAAAGAGATATGTTGAAACTACTAGGTCAAAAAACGCAATTCCTTGCTTAAACTAGGCCTTGGACATGTAAATAATGGAAATGACAGGAGCACGTAAACAGCCGTGAAATGATGGAGAAAAAATGTTAAAAAAACGCAATTCCATTGTTTAATTGACGTGAAAAAATGAAGAAAAAAAAGGTGATATATCTGCAAGGACAAGCAGAAATAATGTTTAGGATTTCACGGAATGGGAAAGATCAATGCCAGATCACATCCAATTATTATATCTTAAACATTAAGGAAAAAGCAGGAGCCGAAGTGTCTGAAGAAGGGATTGAAGACAGAAAAAAGAACATCAAGTAGAGAGCATTACTGGAACAAGTACAAGGGGTGTCTTCTTAAGAATAATCATTGTATTAGACTCAGACATGTCCAGGTCTTCTGGATTCCCACCATGGGGTATGTTCCAATCAAACCAGTACAGAAGGTTTGCTAGAACCATTTCTGCTCCTATGACTGCAAATGAGAGACCGGGAGAAAGCCTTCTACCCCCACCAAGCGGCATGAATTGGTTGTGTTGACCTTTAAAATCGACCGAAATGTTATCAAATCTCTCGGGGTTAAACTCTTCAGACCTTTCCCATTGTTTGGGGTCCCTATGAATTGCCCAGGCGTTAATCAACACTCTTGTTTTGGGAGGAATATCATAACCTCGTAGTTTAACGGCTTGAGATGTTTCTCTTACAATCATTGCAGGACCATGTAACCTTAAGCTTTCTTTGAGAACACATTTTAGATAGACCATCTCATTTATATGCTTCTTACAGAGATTTGATTTCTTTCCTACCACTCTTCTTACCTCTCCTTGGGCTTTCTTCATTACAATAGGATTCTTCACAAGCTCTGCCATCGCCCATTCCATAGCTGCTGCTGTCGTATCAGTTCCTCCAACAAACATGTCCTGCAACAAGAAAATGGAGCTATTTATAGACACAGACGAGCAAACACAATCACAAAAGAGTGGCCAAGAGAGTGAGAGAGAGACCATAAGGAATGCTTTAATGTTCTCTCGAGTAAGATCAATGTCAAGCGTTCCATTCTTTTGCAGATCAAGAAGAATATCCACAATGTCTTTCATATCAGATTCGTCATTTTTTTTTTTGTTGTTGAAATCGAGAATAGATATATAATAAAAACAGAAAATATGAGCAGTGTGAACAGAGCTTTAGTTAGTAACCTAAACATTAGCTTAATTACAAAAAAGAAATACAAGAAAACCTATAGCCTACTATTAAGCTGAGCAAAACAAACCCACACTAAATTAGAAATTAAGCAGACCAAGCCGAAATGCATTCATAATTCCTATACAGATCAGCACCGGTATAACAAAAGAAAGAGTTGAGATTCCTGATCCATCCTGGAGCAAAGTAAAACAAATGTCATAATATATCTTTCCATAGTGGCTTTTGTTCCTCAAATATCAAGTTGTTCCTAGCAGTCCATATAGTCCAGACAATGCTAAATATAAAGCCCTCTCAAACAAATTTTTCAAACTTACTATAGTTATCCTACAAAAGACCCAGCCATTAACATTGAAGGTCGTCAAGACCATATAGCATTACCCAGTTCAGACCTCTCCAAGCTATAATTTTGTTCCATAGTTTCGTCATTGTTCATTAAACTCTCATGTTCTTCGATCACTTGATCAAGAAAATTATGCAATGCTTTGAAAGTATGTTTCAAACCTGCAACAAAGCTAGTTAGAGTATCCATCCATCCCAAAAGGTGAAACATATCTTTGAAGCTAAATGATGCTATCAAGTCGCCTTCCTCGACAATCCTCCAAAACTCTCATCACAGCCTTCATTTTCATATACTCGACCAAGAGCAGATCTTGATATCATGTTGTTTGAGACAGTGAGGAACATATCACTAAGATCTACTGCAGCTCCGTTGAGGCATGAAAGCCGCACCTTCTCCACCATGTTTGCGACTTCCTCCTCCCTCGCGAATTGAAATACTTGCACCCGTTTTTGGCACAAAAGTTCAAGAACACGAATCTTCCTCACTTGTCTCCAATACTCACCATAGGGACAAAATGCAACATCAACGCATCCATAGAAGAGAACATCTGCAGCCCTTGTTTGAGGCCCTCCTGCAAAAGCTACATCATGAGTTTTCATGACCTCTTGAACCACCTCTGCCGACGAAACAATCAGAGTTGGAGTTTTCCCAAAATGTAGAAGCATTAAAGGGCCATATTTTGCTGGAGGGCTCGGAGAGATCTATGAAGTCTACCTAGCTGGTGAAGATTTCCAATTATGGGTAGCTTTGGTGGAGATGGAGGTAAATTTATTTTTTCTCTTTTAACTAGGCTAAGCAAAAATAGAAGGGACAAGAGAAAAAAAGGACAGCAAGGGATTGAGCATGATCATTTTTTTGCAGTTCCTGACACCATTGCCGCAGCATGATCACCTGAGCCATTTCCTCTTTAGATAAATTTCTCACATGATGATACCAACAAGATGCAGTTCAATCTATATATATAACTGCACTTGTGATAGTTGGAAGAGATATATAGGTATTAATTAGAGCATAACTAGATTGGTGTCCCGATATTTTGAGGTCTTAAAGCTAACATGCAATGAGATTTTGCTTTGTTATATAAATCTAAGGTTTCATATCTAAAGAATTTGACATGTATATCACTACTATATATTAATATGCTTAGTGTGTGTATATATATGCTTAGTGTGTGTATATATATATTGAACTCACCCTTTCTTTTCAGGTTTTTAGTTTATGTTATTAGGTTAATTTTGTTTTTTTTATGCCTTGCTTGTTTCCACAAGATTTTTTCTTTTAGTCATGATTTGATGTTTAGAGTGTTCTACTATTATAATATTTTATTTAAAGTCTGGATTTTTATTTTGTAATAAGTATTATGGGTTATGATTTGTTTTTATTGATTCCGAAAGATATTTTGAAATTTTGAAAAATACTATGAGATTTTATATATTTTATTTTATGATATATTCTAAAACTTAGTATAGGTGTGGTATCCTCGTTATATCGCTCATGTGTTGCTAGTCACAAACCTGGAATTCAAGTTGTGACAAAGTTATTATTAGAGCCCTATTATATTAAACCCTTATAATATGTGGAGCTTGGCAACGGTCTCATCTTGTTGTCATTCTTTAATTCCATGTTTAGCTTGTTTTCCTCCAATATATATATATATATATATTTGTGTTGTTATATATATGTGTGTTCTTTTAGGAATATATTAAGAGTCAGACATGTAGTGTATATTAACCATGTAGTGATGATTAAAAGGGTTTTTTTATTACTCAACTCACGGGTGAGAGGTGAAGAAGAAAGGTTTGGAAACCTTCACTTAGCCTTTAGAGACAAAGTTTTAGGATGATATTGAGTTTGAAGGAGGTATTAGGTTGGATGTTGGTCAAGATGAGGATAAGAAATCCAATGTTAGGGTGTCATATGATGATAGTATTTTGGATAAGATTGGTCAGCTCATGTTGATCATGGCTAATCTTTTAGCTAAAAGAGAGAATGAAAAGGATAATTATTGTGCATGAAGTGAATGTGCCTTTGTTAGAGTTTTTTAAGCTGGCACCTCTCATATTTAAAAGAGTTAATAGCTCAAAAAGTCCACAACATTTTTTAGATGCAGTAAGGCATAGGTGTGAAACCATAGGATGCATGAATCATCATGTAGTGATTTTAGCACCCTTCAGGTTAGAAGGCAAGGTGATTATGAACTAGTATAAGTTTAAAAGGAATAAAAGAGCAGTTGATTCTTCATTGATATCATGGAATAAGTTTTCTAAAATGTTTTTGGAGCGTTTTTTACCTGAAAATATGAGAGATGCCAAGTCATATGAGTTTAAGAGGTTGGTTTAGGGTGATTTAACATTGACAGAATATAATGTTGAGTTCACATAGCTTTCCAAATATATTAGTTATATGATACAGACCATAAGAAGAAGAATAAAATGTTTGTTTGGGGTCTTAATAGCTACCTCATCATATCTATCAGGGCTTATAAGTTTAAGACATACTCAGTTGTAGTGGATCATGTTTAGGATATCAAGGCATAAGAGTTAAACGATGAAGTATTAGTTGGTTCAACCAAAAAGACCAAGGATGGTGAGTTAGTCCTTTTTTCAACAGCAGTCTAACATAGGTCGTGACAGAGGACGAGAAGGCTACCAAGAATAATTAGACAGTCAATGATTCCTCGCTAAGGTTTACTATCAAGAGAGCTAGGAATCATGGTATTAGTGAAGGTGGTTAGACTCGAAGTCAGAGTACTATTCAATCAACACTGCAAGGCTCAGACATGAAGCCTTTATGTCAGTCTTGTAGATCTAAATATCATGGCTCAATTTACTATAAGCAGACAGAAGCTTATTTTGGTTGTGGACAGATTGGTTGTTTACTAAGGGATTGTTTAAATAGGCAGTTCTTCTTGTTTAATGCATTTGTATCTATTGCATCTCCTACTTAAACTCAATACGCTAGTTATCTAGTGTTTCAAGGTAGTCATAGAGCTAATGGGCATGGCCAGTAAAGTTATGGAGCAAGTGGTAGAGGTTTTATCCTAGCAGGTTAGAGACAAGCACAAGATTTTGCTCTCACCTTGCAAGATGCCCAGACATCTAACATAATTTTCTCAGGTATACTTTATATATATTCCTTCAAAGCTAAAGTCTTATTTAACAAGGGATTAACTTATTCTTTTGTGTCATTGTATTTTTCTTTGAGGTTTGATAAACAACCCATTTTGTTAAAGAGTCCTTAATATATGGCTACCCTTTCAGATGAGGTTATGTTTTGGGAATATTTGTTAGCATACCAT
>NW_011502335.1:0-8748 GCF_000495115.2 Populus euphratica
TCTGCCCAATACCTCTTAACAAGATATTAATAAACCTTTCTTTTGTGCTCAATGTATCAACACATAATTATGGGGCTTTTCTTGGAAGAAAACAAATTTTTTTGTTCTAATGTTTAAGGTTAACTTCCTTGGGTTGGGATTACTATTTTTGTCTTTTTTTTTTTTTTAGCTCTATATACATATACTTTAAAAACATCATGCATCTTTAACCCATGTAACGAGCTTTCAACTAATGACTCCCAGACCAGTTGGTCTTAGGGCATTAGGTGTTAAGACACCCCTACGAGCTTAGTAACTCGGGTCGTAGATACTGATATGTAGATAGTGCAATGTTTGATTCCCTTAAGCTTTTCTCCTCAACCCATGTAACAAGCGTTGGGCCAATAGCTCCCAAGTCAGTTGACTTTAGGGTATTAGGTGTTAAGACACCCCTACGGGCTTAATTGCTTAGGTTAGGGAGGCTACGAAACCAAACTTATCTACATTTTTATTATCATCATTTTTTTTTCTTTTTTTCTTTTTTTTTTCTTTTTTTTTTCTTTTTGTTTTTTAATTATATACAATCCCTTTCCCTTAGTTGTTACCTTTAACAAAAGAACATAAATAATGTCTTTTTCTTTTTTTTTTCATGTTTTTCTTTTTTTCTTTTTAATTATATACAATCCCTTTCCCTTAGTTGTTACCTTTAACAAAAGAACATAAATAATGTAATAATCCAATATGCAACCCACAATCATATGTTAAAGTGTGTGTGTGTAAATTAAGGTTTAAGAATACATGTTAAATAAGTATATGAGCAGAATTAAGTGGTAACAATACGAGAGTTTGTAAACCTGAATATTTCAGGAAGTATTATAATAGACCTTGTTAAGAATGATTACTAAGATGCGTCTCAAGAGTCACTTTAACAAAAGAACTCCTTTACTCTGCCATCCTAGTAACAACAAGGTTAAGAATTGTTACTAAGATGGGTCTCAAGAGTCACTTTAACAAAAGAACTCCTTTACTCTGCCATCCTAGTAACAACAATTATGCACATGCTTTATGAAATGAAAAACAATTTTTTTTTTTATCAACTACTACCCTCTCCCCCCAACCAAAACGAGACATTGTCCTCAATGTTCTAAGGTAGAAAGATAGAGTATAGAAGATATCACCTGAAATAACGAACACTGACAAAACCTGAAACACACTGAAACAAAAATAAGAAATAACAAAACACAATAATAAAACTAAAAGACACAAAAATTCACAAATGAAGGCTCAAATCCAATCTAAGCTTTTTACGGCTTCCCGTAGATGACCAATTTATACGACTCATGGAAGGATCAATCATAGGAATGAAAGATTGTAGTTGGTCAATCAATTGTTCAGCAGTAGTAGCAGAGATTATGATTTGTCGTGCACAAAATGTTAGAAATTCCTGTTCCACAGTATGATCAAGAAAAGACAACAACTTATCATAATAACCATTAACATTTAACAAACCTATAGGTTTATGGTGAATGTGCAATTGAGCCCAAGAGGAAATATGAAAGATCTCTTCCAATGTGCCTAGACCACCTGGTAAAGCAATGAAGGCATCAGCATGGTTAAACATTGCATTCATTCGAGCCGACATTGTGGAGACCTGAAGTTCCTCTCCAATTGTTTTTCCATTGATGTCCCCTTGTGCCAAAGCTTCAGGGACGACTCCTAAAACTTGACTACCTCCTAAAAATGCAGCTATTGACACACCTCCCATTAACCCAAGACTGCCTCCCCCATACACTAAATGAATCTTTCTCTCAGCTAGCACCTGACCAAGATGATTTGCTGATTCTAAAAACTCCTTTTCTTTCCCAGGACTAGATCCACCGAAAACACAAATATTTCTTATTTGATGACTTGAGGAACTTGCCATTTCTACACACTTCTGTATTTGTTGAATGTATGGGTTGAGGAATTAGAAAGGCAATCATAACACCTATATGTAGGCCAGCTGGAGTCTCACACTCTCTCTCTCTTTTTATTTATTTATTTACTTTTGAAAAAAAGCATGTGTATGTACAGGTAGTTGTGATTGTGGCTCACATCTTCCCTTGGTTTTACGTCTAAGAACGGCTTAAACGCCCTCTATGGGTCGGGGATAGGCTTCCCATCCAGTTTTCTTAAAAACTGGCAAACAATGTCTTTTTTAGTCAGATTCCCAAGACTAAGTCGATCATGTTCTTTATGAAATAGTGGCCATAAATCATGAATTGCACGATGCACATCTCCACTAGGATGCGTCTCAAGAGTCAATAGAAGATTATCTAAAGACTCCTTACTCAGGCCATCCTTAATGAATTGTATTTTATCTTCACGGTTTATAGATACCATTCCTAAAAAATAACATTGTGTATTACAAGTCCATCTAGCACATCGATGACAGACTCCTAGTCGTTTTGCACGACGCTTCTTTTCAAAAGTGCTTTTACCAGTTCCAGGCATGTGTGAAATAAAGAAATTAGAGGACTCACCTGATAATCGGACCTTTGCTTCAATCAACCAGCGAATATCTTCAGGAATTCCATGATTCATTAACAATCTTAATCTTGCATATCTAGCACGATAAATTTTTGTAATCGCATTCTGAGGTAGAGCGGGAAAATACTTTTTCAATTTTTCAAGATTAATGTCCATTTTCAAATGAGAATTGGAAGAGAGATTCAAAGAATTGCACAGATATATACACAGATATCAGTAATTGTGGAAAACTGAAAGAACTAACTTAAGTCACGGAGTACCGTTATCCGCCATTTGACCGGGGTGAGAGAAACTTTTAAAAATCACTCAAAAAGAAGCAAAAATAAAATAAAACAAAACAAAATAAAATCAATCTTTATATACAGGATCACTCAATTCAATAGAGTTATGTTCAACTAAAAAATTGTCAAAGTAAACTTTCAGACGATGTCCATTTACCTTGAAAACATTGCCATTCTTTGGATTCTCGATGTCATAGGCCCCATATGGATACACATGTTTCACAATAAAAGGACCGCTCCATCTTGATCTTAATTTTTCAGGAAATAAATGCAGTCGAGAATTATAAAGCAAGACTTTTTGACCAACATTGAAGGTTTTTCTCTGTATTTTCTTGTCATGAAACTCTTTAATCTTGCTTTATGAATTCTTGAATTTTCATATGCATCATTTCTTATTTCCTCAAGCTTATTTATTTGTAATTTTCGCAGTTGACTAGCATCATCCAGATTTGAATTGAAAGCTTTAATAGCCCAATAAGCTTTATGTTCAAGTTCCACAGGCAAGTGACAAGGTTTTCCATAGACTAGTTTATAAGGTGACATACCTAATGATGTTTTATAAGCAGTTCGATAAGCCCAAACTGCATCATTAAGTCTTAAAGACCAGTCTTTCCAATTAGGGTTCACTGTTTTCTCCAAAATATGTTTGATCTCCCTATTAGCAAGCTCTACTTATCCACTTGTTTGAGGGTGATAAGGGGTGGCAACTTTGTGTGTGATTCCATATTTCTTCATTAAAGACTCAAATGGCTTGTTGCAGAAATGTGTTCCACCATCACTTATTATGGCTCGAGGGACTCCAAATCGACTCAAAATATTTTCTTTCAAAAACTTTATCACTGTTTTGTGATCATTGTTTCGACTTGGAATTGCCTTTATCCATTTTGAAACATAATCTACTGTGACTAATATGTATAAGAAACCAAATGATGGAGGGAATGGACCCATGAAATCTATACCCCAACAATCAAAGATCTCAATGACAATAATAGGATTTAAAGGCATCGTGTGACGTTTTGAAATAGATCCCAACTTTTGACAATTTTCACAAGACGTGCAGAATGCATGTGAGTCTTTGAACATGGTGGGCCAATAAAATTCACTTTGTAAGATTTTTGTAGTTGTCTTTCTTGATGAGAAATGGCCCCCACATGCCTCAGAATGACAAAATTTAATGACACTACTTACCTCATTGTCCGGAATGCATCTTCGAAATATTTGATCAGGATAATATTTGAATAAATAAGGATCATCCCAATAAAAGTTCTTCACTTCGTTCAAGAACTTTCTTTTATCTTGGGTACTCCAATGAGCTAGCAATTGTCCTGAAACAAGAAAATTGACAATATTAGCAAACCAAGGCATTGTAGAGATAGAAAGTAAAGATTCATCAGGAAAGTAGTCATCGATTGGTGTGATGTCAGTTTTCGAATCTGTTGTCAATCTTGACAAGTGATCTGCGACAACATTTTCGCTGCCTTTCTTATCTTTGATTGTGATATCAAATTCTTGAAGTAATAAAATCCACCGCACCAATCTAGCCTTAGAATCTTTCTTAGAAAGAAGATATTTCAATGCTGCATGATCACTAAAAACAACAACAGGTGAGCCAACAAGATAAGATCTGAATTTTTCACATGCAAATACTACTGCAAGTAATTCTTTTTCAGTGGTGGTATAATTCATTTGAGCACTATTTAAAGTTTTACTTGCATAGTAAATTACATAAGGTTTCTTATCTTTTCTTTGTCCCAAAATAGCACCTACGACATAATCACTAGCATCACACATTATTTCAAAAGGTAATAACCAATCGGGAGGTTGAATGATAGGAGCACAAGTAAGCAAGTTTTTAAGTTTAACAAAGGCTTCTTCACAATGTTCAGTCCATTCAAAAATAGTATCCTTTATTAGAAGGTTACTTAAAGGCTTAGATATTACACTAAAATCTTTGATGAACCTTCTATAAAAACCAGCATGTCCCAGGAATGATCTAACATCTTTAAGAGATTTTGGTGTTCGCAAGTTTGCAATTAACTCGATTTTAGATTTGTCAACCTCAATTCCTTTTGATGAAACAATGTGACCAAGTACAATGCCATTTGTTACCATAAAATGATATTTTTCCCAATTCAGCACAAGATTCTTCTCTTCACACCTGGTCAAAACCTTTCATAAGTTAGTCAAACAATCATCAAATGAATCGCCAAAAACAGAAAAATCATCCATGAAAATCTCAAGAGAATGTTCAACCATATCACTAAATATACTAAGCATGCATCTTTGAAATGTGGCTGGTGCATTACATAATCCAAAAGGCATCCTTCGATATGCAAAAGTACCAAATGGACATGTGAAAGTAGTCTTCTTTTGATCTTCCAATGCAATTTCAATTTGGTTGTAACCTGAATAGTCATCTAGGAAACAATAAAATTCATGACCTGCAACTTTTTCTACGATTTGATCCATGAAAGGTAAAGAAAAATGATCTTTTCTAGTCATTGAATTAAGTTTCCTATAGTCAATCTACATGCGCCAACCAATAACAGTTCTAGTGGGAATTAACTCATTGTTCTCATTTGTTATCATAGTGACTCCAGACTTCTTGGGTACAACTTGGGTAGGACTTACCCATTTGCTGTCAGAAATAGGATAAATGATTTCATTATCTAGAAGCTTAATGACTTTATTTTTCACTACTTCTTTCATATTAGGATTTAGCCTTCGTTGCATTTCTTTATAGGGTTTAGCATTTTCCTTTAAATAAGTTTTGTGTGTACAAATCAAAGGACTAATTCCTTTTATATCAGCTATGGTCCATCCTAATGCATTTTTGTGCATTTTCAAAGTTTGTAATAACTTACCTTCTTGATGTGCATTAAGTTTGGAAGAGATTATTACTGGAAAAGTTTCATTTTCTCCCAAAAATGAGTATTTGAGATTGGATGGCAACAACTTCAAATCAGGTTTTGGTGGTTGGACACTTGAAGGTATGGACTTAATTGATTGTGGTGGCAATTTCTCAATTTCTAGCCTCCAATTACTTGTCTTTGATTCTTCCTGAAAATAAATCATTTGCAAATCATCAAATTCATCAATCTCAATTTCACTGGAAGTGGTTGGAAATTGATCATGAATTAATTTTTCAGTAAAGTTCACTTCTTGTAAATCATTATCATCTCTATATTGCTTGCAAATATTAAAAATATTCATCTCCAATGTCATGTTTTCAAATGATAGCTTCATCAGTCCATTCCTACAATTAATCAATGCGTTAGAAGTTGCAAGAAATGGACGTTCTAAAATAACAAGAAATGAATTACATACTTCAACAGGTTGTATGTCCAAGATAATAAAATCCAGAGGATAAATGAATTTATCGACTTGTACTAACACATCTTCAATTATTCCTCTAGACACTTTTATAGATCTATCGGCAAGTAAAAGAGTTATAGAAGTTGGTTTTAACTCACCTAGATTGAGACTTTGAAAAACTGAATATGGAAGTAAATTCACACTAGCACCGAGATCAAGTAAGGCTCTTTTAATTTTATGCTTTCCAATAAAGAAAGAAATTATAGGACAACTAGGGTCTTTATATTTCAAAGCATTATTGTTATGAAGAATAACACTTACTTGTTCAGCTAGAAAGGCTTTCTTTTCACATTCAGTTTCCTCTTTACAGTGCATAGATCTTTCAAAAATTTAGCATAGGAAGGAACCTGTTTAATAGCATCCAGCAAAGGTATATTGATGCTTACCTGTTTGAAAGTTTCAAAAATTTAAGAGTTGTGATTGACTTTCCTTTGTTTGGTCATGGCTTGAGGAAATGGAAGTGCCGGCGGAGAATCAGTCTTTCCTTTGCAATTTTCAGATTCAAGCCCTTCCTTACCCTTAGAGATTGACTCATCATCTTTCTCATAAGGTTCAAGAAAGGGTTTTTTAATAACCTTACCACTGCAAAGAGTAGTGACTGATTTGACTTGATCCATGTGTTGGCTTCCGGAACTACTTGCATTTGCATTGTACTGCCCCTTAGGATTTTGTTGTGTTTGATCTTGGGATTTTGTTGTGGTTGAGATGGAAACTTACCTTTCTCTTGGAGACTGAGAGCAGATGTTAATTTTGCAAGAGTATCTTTAAAATCTGTCATATTTTGAGCAAGTTGAGTATTAATTGTCTCTTGCTTTTCAATGAATGCATGCAATGTTTCCTCAAGATTTCTTCTAGGAGGTGGAGCATAAGGAGGTGCATATCCATGGCATAAGGATTGATGTCTTCTCCCAAGTGCAAGAGTGTCGAATTAATAAATAACCCGGCAAGACCGGGGTCAAACCACAAGGAGGTTAATTGTACAAATTATAAACAACAACAATAGTAACAATAACAACAAAAATAATAATAGTAGCAATAATAATACTAATAATACTACTAGTAGTAGTAGTAGTAATAGTAATAATAATAATAAAAATAAGAATAATAAGAATAATAATAATAACAATAATAAAAATAATAAAGAAGAAGAAGAAGAAGAAGAAGAAGAAAAGTTGATGAGAACTTTTAGATGGAGAATTAACTTAAGGATTAAATAATGATAACAATAAATGTCAAGGTTAGAGGATCCACTAATGATTTGTCAAACAAGTATAGCATAAACACTTATTATTCAATTGAAAACCACA
Source organism: Populus euphratica (assembly GCF_000495115.2). NCBI lineage: Eukaryota > Viridiplantae > Streptophyta > Magnoliopsida > Malpighiales > Salicaceae > Populus > Populus euphratica. Next base: position 7,472 of record NW_011502335.1, read on the forward strand.
CACAAAGGAGGTTCCTTTCATAGTTCAGATTATAGATTGTTAACATGATTACATTAGTCATCTTATTCAATTAATGCTAATACTTGTAAATTTCATCAAGTATTCATGATTATAACTTATGTTAACAACAAATCAAGTTCCTTTCATAGTTCAGGTGTCGGTTATACCATACAGTATGGGCTATGAAAGTGCCAAGCATTTGTTGTACCAAGTGTTATACAATATAAATCATGATTAGTCATTTAACAAGCAAAATATTAAAGAGTGAACAAGATAACAAATATAAAACATGTTATTATCAAACATTAAAGTCCATATTAAGTTTATACTATACTTATTCTTACACCATTAGTGTAACCTTTTCACCTTGACATAATAAACTTAGCTAGACATAATGAAAGAAAAAAAAATAAACAAAATAAGAACATAAATAAGATAAAAGTTAACTAAGTAAATGAAAGGAAATGAAAGGCATAAACTTGATATTAATGAAAGTAAACCATAAACATTACAAAAAATACAAAGAGAGAAAGCAAGAGCATAATCTTGATCTGGAAACCAAGATGCCTAAATGCATGGCAAATGCGTCCTTTTATAGGCCAAAATTGGGAACTATTGATTTGATGACTGATTAATGAGTGGGTGACCAACTCTTGACTTGGTGACAATCCTTATCTTCTCTTGTCTGCCCAAAACGTCATTGATAACGTTAAAATTGGAGCCACTTGAAAACATGAAAGTTGTAGGAAATTGTCTCAGATGTCTTGTGTAAACAATTCAGCTCATTTGGACTTCTAGAACTCCAGATATATCCAAAATACTGAACAGTGCTTGGGCTAGAGGATAAATTCAGGCTTCTTTGTTTTTGCAACAATTTGGACTTGAAAATGACCTTTTTAGATCTTGGGCTCCATATGAAAATTGTAGGCCTATGTCTTACCTTTCCACCCATATAAAATAGACCTAAATCTGAGATCTATAGCTCTAGATATGACCCAATTACCAAACAGTATTCCGGTTTGGATTGCACCGACATCTCTTTTCTAAATTTGACCATCTCTTTATCCTTTCAATTTCAGTTCTTAAATTCATTAATCAATCCTTTCATTTATGTGATAGGCCTGCATTTAAAAATGAACATTTACCACAAATTAAAGGTATCTTATATTATTAGATATATTATTATAAAACATGCTTTAGTTAAGGAGTTATTGATACTTCAAGTGCAAAATGATGATATAAAACCATGACAAAAATGCACTTTTAAGTACTAATCA
>NW_011502335.1:9900-21896 GCF_000495115.2 Populus euphratica
ATGTCAGATGAGGGAGATATGATTTTTCAAAGATGACAACTGAATTCTGCCAGCAATCAGGTTTCGTGAAGAAATGAGTCCAAATTACGTTTCGAAGCTTCTAAACCGTAATCTAAGTTTTTATATCAGTAATTTAGCTCCTCTAAGTCAGAGTTTCGAGATGCACTTTGGGCTTATAAGACTGCTTATAAATCACCTATAGGAATGTCACCTTATAGAATGATTTATGGGAAAGCATGTCATCTACCGGTGGAGCTTGAACACAAAGCTTTTTGGGTCATTAAACAATGCAACATGGATTATGATGCTGCTGGGATTGCAAGAAAATTGCAACTGCAAGAGTTGGAAGAAATTCGAAATGATGCTTACGAGAATGCAAGAATTTACAAAGAAAAGACTAAGAATCTTCATGACTGAATGCTTACAAGAAAGGAATTTCATGTTGGAGACAAAGTCCTTCTTTATCATTCGCATTTAAAACTTTTTCCTGGAAAATTGCGCTCTCGTTGGATTGGACCCTTTGTTGTTTCTAATATTTTTCCTTATGGTGCAGTTGAAATTACAAGTTTAGAAACCAGCAAAGTACTCAAGGTCAATGGACATCGTTTGAAACCTTTCTATGAAGGTTGGACGACAAAACTCACCGCTTCTGTAGAGTTAGTTGATCCAATCTATGAAGAATGAGCATGCCACATGTCAAGCCAATGACATAAAACAAAAGCGCTTACTGGGAGGCAACCCAACACACAAAAAGAAAAATCAGATTTGCTCTCTTTTTCCTTATCTTTTATTTTTTTGTATTTTAATTTATTTTTTGTCATTCTCTTATGTTCCTTTGCTTTTATTTCAATATTGAGGACAATGTTGTGTTTTAAGTGTGGGGGTATTGGGAGAATTTTTATTTTCTTATTTTAGTTTTCTTTGTTGTTCTTAAAAAAAAAAATTGTGTTTGATCTTTTTAACTCCCATTGGTTTTTGAGAATATGAGTATTATGTATGAGAATTAATTGAGATAGATGAAGATATAAATCAAATGAAAGAGTATGCATGCAAATTTTAAGGTTTAATTGGTTTAGGGATTGACTCTGAGAATATGCCATGTTGATTTTATAGTGTTATACCACTGCAAGTTTTTGAGCCTTCAACATTGTATTCTTTGAGTGTGCATTCTTTCAATGATATGTATCTCTAGAACTTGCTTCATATCTTATTGAGATTATATTCCATTACAAATATACATGAAGATGATAAAGGCAATAGGAATTTTAAAGCACTTGAACCAAAAAAGCCAACCTAAAATATATTATCCTTAGTGAGCCTCTTTTGAGCTTGTTTATCTTTTCTTTGCTTTATCCATGTATAAGCCTTAACTTTATATATATTTTCCTTTTCCCCTGGCTAAGGATTAGTAGAGCATGTACTTGTGATACTTCATGGAATTATGATTGGAAATTATGTGAAAAGATAGAAGAAGTGATGCTTGATGAAAAGATGGGCAAAATTACAAAAAAAAAAGAAAAAAAAATGTTCCTTTATGTTCTTAAGATTTTATGTTAAAAGAGCTTACAATCAAAAGGAGTTGAGCATTGGTGATTAAAGACGAAAAATTTATGAGCTTTGATGGAATATCTTGTTTGAAATATCATTTTTCAGAATGCTCTACTTTCTTTGATTTGAACCTTTTCTTTTACTCTCTTTTACCTCACCTTAACCTTAGCCCCATTACAACCGGAAAATAAGACCTTTTGATTCATGCATTGTTTGTAATATGTTAGTAATGGAGATGAGATTGAAAAGCAAGCTTATGGTAGAACATACTCTTTGATTGAATTTGAGAGATTTAAACACATAAACCCTAACCACATGAGTGTTGGAGTGTATATCAATGAGAGGACCTATCACTTTGGCATGGCATAGATTTCATGTAAATCCCGACGATTGATTGAATTTTGAAGTTTGCATGTAAACAAATTCATAAAAATTTATTTATTTTATCCTTTTTTATTATATTCTTATTTATAATGCTTGTACTCTTGGACATTGATGGGAGATTAAGAGATTGATCATTGTTATTTTCAATTTAATTTTATTTATCCTTTCTCGAGGACGAGAAAGAGCTAAGTGTGGGGGTATTTGATGTAACCATATTATTCGATAGTTTCACCCATATTTACCTAATGTTTTGTCCATGTTTTATATGTAAAATGCCTTGATATTCTTTGTTTTATGTTTTGAAGGCACTTTTGGATGAAAAATGCAAAAAGGAGTAAATTGGAGATAATTGGCAGATTTGATGTTCAGTCAATGTTTTGTGCAGAGCATGAGTTCTAGAGATCGAAATGAAGTAATTCCAGTGGCACTAAAAAGCTAACATCCATACCTTTCTGGAAATGTAATGCAAGAAAAATAAAAAGAGGAAGATCATGGAAATCACATCCTTCAAAATCAAATCTCGCATTCTGCCACTATTGACCTTTGTCTATTCAAAATTCAATATCTAGAGCTATAGAAGTCCAATTTATGCAAACTCAATTTTGTTGGATTCCTGACTCAAAGGTCTATAAAGGCTCCAACTTTCATCCAAAAAGATGTCAGATGAGGGAGATATGATTTTTCAAAGATGACAACTGAATTCTGCCAGCAATCAGGTTTCGTGAAGAAATGAGTCCAAATTACGTTTCGAAGCTTCTAAACCGTCATCTAAGTTTTTATATCAGCAATTTAGCTCCTCTAAGTCAGAGTTTGAAGATTTCATGCAAGGCTATTTCTCTTTTTTAGGGAAAATAGTTATTGAAGTACTTAAATGTCAATTGTCAACTTAAGGGAGGACTACTTTGTAAATTAGGAACTAGGGTTTCTTAGCATATAAAAAGAAAGAGAGAGAGGAGAGAAGGGGAGCAGCAGCCAGAAGTGAAGAAACACAAATTCTCTCCTCTACAAACCCAAAAAATCATGCTCTCTTCATTCTTTAAGAGTAGTTGTTCAATGGTTATGCAAGGCTAAGCTCTTTTCTTGATTGCAAGGACACAACAAACCTTCGAATTTCAAGAACCGTGAGATTTATTCTTCCTTTTATTTTCAGTTTATATTATTGACACGACTAAAAGGTTTCCTATGCATATTTTCTATGATTGTTGTTGATAATTGCTAGAGCGGAACTCTAAGTTATTATTGTGAACAATTTATTGCTAAGTTTGATATCAAAACCGGAGTTGTGATGTATGAACTTGTGAAGCAACTAAGCTTGATAATTGTGGCGGAACTACATTATTAAACTTAGGGAGAACACTCAAATATCTAGTTCTTAGGGCTGCCATTGAACTAAATCATTAATAATAATAATAATAATAATAATAATAATAATAATAATAATAATAATAATAATAATAAGGAAAGAGAAGAAGAAGAAGATGATGATGATGAGAACTTAGAGATGAAATATTAATGTAAGGATTACGCAATAATAATAACAAATGTCAAGGTTAGAGGTTCCACTAATGGTATATCAAACAAGTATAGTATAAACTCTTATTATTGAATTGGAAACCACACACAAAGGAGGTTCCAATCAAATTATATATTGTTAACATGATTACATTAGTCATCTTATTCAATTAATGCTAATACTTGTAAATCTCGTCAAGCATTCATGATTATAACTTATGTTAACAACAAATCAAGTTCCTTTCATAGCTCAGGTGTCGGTTATACCATACATTATGGGCTATGAAAGTGCCAAGCATTTGTTGTACCAAGTGTTATACAACATAAATCAAGATTAGTCATTTAACAAGCAAAGTATTAAAGAGTGAACAAGATAACAAATATAAAACATGTTAGTATCAAACATTAAAGTCCATATTAAGTTTACATTATACTTATTCTTACACCATTAGTGTAACCTTTTCACCTTGACATAACTAACTTAGCTAGACATAATGAAAGAAAGAAAAATAGATAAACAAAATAAGAACATAAAAGTTAACTAAATAAAAGAAAGGAAATGAAAGGCATAAACTTAATATTAATGAAAGCAAAGTATAAACATTACAAAAAATACAAAGAGAGAAAGGAAGAGCATGATCTTGATCTGAACACCAAGATGGCTAAATGCATGGCAAATGCCTCCTTTTATAGGCCAAAATTGGGAACTATTGATTTGATGACTAATTGATAAGTGGGTGGCCAACTTTTGACTTGGTGACAATCCTTATCTTCTCTTGTTTGCCCAAAACGTCATTGATAACGTCAAAATTGGAGCCAGTTGCAAACATGAAAGTTGTAGGCAATTGCCTCAGCTTTCTTGTGTAAAAACTTCAGCTCCTTTGGACTTCTAGAACTCTAGATATGGCCAAAATACCGAACAGTGCTCGGGTTGGAAGACAGATTCGGGCTTCTTTGTTGTTGCTACAATTTGGACTTGGTAATGGCCTTTTTAGATCTTGGGCTCCATATGAAAGTTGTAGGCCTATGTCTTACCTTTCCATCCATATAAATTGGACCTAAATCTGAGATCTGTAGCTCCAGATATGACCCAATTACCGAATAGTGTTCCGGTTTGGATTGCACCGACATCTCTTCTCTAAGTTTGACCATCTCTTTATCCATGCAATTTAAGTTCTTCAAGTCATCAATCAATCCTTTCATTTATGTGATAGACCTGAATTAAAAATAGACATTTACCATAAATTATAGGTATCTTATATTATTAGATACATTATTATAAAACATATTTTAGTTAAGGAGTTATAGATACTTCAAGTGCAAAATGATGATATAAAACCATGATAAAAATGCACTTTTAAGTACAAATCAATTATGAATAAGTATGGTTGTTTTCCTATGCATATTTTCTATGATTGTTGTTGATAATTGCTAGAGCGAAACTCTAAGTTATTATTGTGAACAATTTATTGCTAAGTTTGGTATCAAAACTGGAGTTGTGATGTATGAACTTGTGAAGCAACTAAGCTTGATAATTGTGGCGGAACTACATTATTAAACTTAGGGAGAACACTGAAATATCTAGTTCTTAGGGCTGTCATTAATCTAAATCATTAATGCGGACATTGTGATTGTTTGTTGGTTAGGGTTAGTTATACGGCGGATCCGTTAATTAACCAACATTAAGAAAAGATAAAAATTCAGAATATAAATTGTAGTTTTGTTTCAAGGATCGGTTCTAATTTCCATTGGTGGATGTGTGCTTGCAACCAAGGTTTGTTTTCTTGATAAATTTCGATTTCAATTGATTTTGTTTGCTAGCTTAATTTCTTCCATAGTTTAGATCATCACAAATCAAAACCCCCCAATTGTATAACGCATAGCATAAAAATCTGAACTAAATCTTCCTTGTGGGATCGACCCCTTGCTTGCTTTATACTATCTTGTGTGTTGTGTTTTAAGCTAGGGTAATTAATTTGTACGACCACGACATCGCAACAGGGAGGTAAGTTTTGTATAAATTATAATATTTATTTTATTTTCTCTTTTCACTTTTCTTGTATATAACTTTGTTTATTTTCTCTTGTTTCTTCTTCTTTTGTTTTCTTTTTCCTTTTATTCTATTCCTTCACGTGCATGAGAGTGTGGTTACGTACATCAAGTGGTAGACTTTGTAGGATATTCTCATCATTTTCAGAAAATATGGCTGAAGAAGTTAATCAATCACTTCATAATGAGAATAATGAGAATAACCGTGCTAGAACACTTAGAGACCACATGAATCCCACAAGAACAAGTGCACTATCATGCATAGTTTTTCCTCTCGATGCATCTCAATTTAATTTTAAGCGAGGCATTATTCAACTTTTACCTTCTTTTCATGGCTTAGAAGTGGAAAATCCATACTTGCATTTAAGGAAATTTGAGGAGGTCTGCAACATATCTAATAATTTAAATTGTAGCATGAACACCATCAGATTAAAGCTTTTTCCCTTTTCATTAAAAGATAAAGCTAAAACATGGCTATAAAATTTGAGACCAGGATCCATTCGTGCTTGGGATGAAATGTAACAACAGTTTTTGAAAAAGTTTTTCCCATCTCACAGAACAAACTCTTTCAAAAGACAAATCACTACTTTCACTCAAAAACCAGGAGAAACATTTTACCAATGTTGGGATAGGTATCGAGACTTGCTTAGTACTTGCCCTCATTATGGTTTTGAAACATGGAGATTGGTTTCACATTTCTATGAAGGGTTAACACCTAGAGATAGGCAAATGGTTGAATTGATGTGCAATGGAACTTTTGAAGATAAAGACCCTGATGAAGCAATGGAGTACTTAGACTTGTTAGCTGAAAATGCTCAAAATTGGGACACCGCGGGTACTTATGAAGCACCGAGTAAAACTCAACCTCATACATCTAGTGGAGGTATGTACAACCTTAGGGAAGATCATGACCTTCAAGCCAAGTTTGCATCTTTAGCTAGAAAAGTCGAGGCACTAGAATTGAAAAAGAGTGGTCAATTAAAATCTGTTGAAAACATTGTGTGTCAAATATGTGAAACAAATGAACACTCAACCAACGATTGTCCAACCATGCCTTCTTTTAAGGAATGTCTCCATGAACAAGCCCATGCTTTAAACAGTTTCTAAAAGGCCAACCACAACCTGTACTCTTAAACATACAACCCTAGTTGGAGAAATCACCCAAATTTCAGTTGGAAAAGTGAGAACAACAATGCACAAACTTCACAACCACCGTTTCAAGCACACCACAATTTCCAAAATTCTCATGGATATGCACCGCCTTATGCTCCACCTTCTAAAAGAAATCTTGAGGAAACATTGCATGCATTCATTGAAAAGCAAGAGACAATCAATACTCAACTTGCTCAAAACATGACAGATTTTAAAGATACTCTTGCAAAATTAACATCTGCTCTCAGTTTCCAAGAGAAAGGTAAGTTTCCATCTTAACCACAACAAAATCTCAAGGGGCAATACAATGCAAATGCAAGTAGTTCCGGAAGCCAACACATGGATCAAGTCAAATCAGTCACTACTCTACGCAGTGGTAAGGTTATTGAAAAACCCTCTCTTGAACCTTATGAGAAAGATGATGAGTTAATCTCTGAGGGTAAGGAAGGGGTTGAATCTGAAAATTGCAAAGAAACGACTGATTCACCACCACCACTTCCATTTCCTCATGTCATGACCAAACAAAGGAAAGTCAATCACAACTCTGAAATTTTTGAAATTTTCAAACAGGTAAGGATCAATATACCTTTGTTGGATGTTATTAAACAAGTTCCTTCCTATGCTAAATTTTTGAAAGATTTATGCACTGTGAAGAGGAAACTGAATGTGAAAAAGAAAGCTTTTTTAGCAGAACAAGTAAGTACCATTCTTCATAATAATAATGCTTTGAAATATAAAGACCCTGGATTCCTACAATTTCTTGCTTTATTGGAGAACAAAAAATTGAAAGAGCCTTGATCTTGGTGCTAGTGTGCATTTACTTCTATATTCAGTATTTCATAGTCTCAATCTAGGTGAGTTAAAACCAACTTCTATATCTTTTTTACTTGTCGATAGATCTGTAAAAGTGCCTAGAGGAATAATTAAAGATGTGTTAGTACAAGTCGATAAATTCATTTATCCTGTGGATTTTATTGTCTTAGACACAGAACCTGTTGAAGCATGTAATTCATTTCCTGTTATTTTAGGACGTTCGTTTCTTGCAACCTCTAACGCATTGATTAATTGTAGGAATGGACTGATGAAGCTATCATTTGGAAACATGACATTGGAGATGAATATTTTCAACATTTGCAAGCAACCTGGAGATGATAATGATTTACAAGAAGTAGATCATATTGATGAATTAGTTTATGATCAACTTGAATCTACTTTAAGTAAAAATGAGTTAGATGAATCTGAAGATTTGCAAATGATTTATTCTAAGGAAGAAATCACGGATGAAACAAGCACCGAAAATGTTGATGCGAATCTTTTGTCAATAGTGACAACAGATTCGGCATCTGACATCACACCAATCGATGATTACTTTCCTAACGAATCCTTACTTTCTCTTAGTCCAATGCCTTGGTATGATAAAAATATCAATTTTCTTGCTTTAGAAGATTTGCCAACTGATTGGAGTACTCAAGACAAAAAAAAGTTTTTGAACGAAGTGAAGAATTTTTATTGTGATGACCTTAACTTATTCAAATATTGTCCTAATCAAATATTTCAAAGATTCATTCCCGACAATGAGGTAAATAGTGTCATTAAACTTTGTCATTATGAAGCATGTGGAAGTTATTTCTCGTAAAAAAAGACAGCTGCAAAAATCTTTCAAAATGGATTTTATTGGCCCACCATGTTCAAGGACACGCATGCATTCTGCAAAACTTGTGAAAATTGTCAAAAAGTTGATACTGGTCAAAAAGTTTTGTTTTATAATTCTCAACTATATGCATTCCCTAGAGAGCTAAGACCAAGATGGAGCAATCCTTATGGGGCCTGTGATATTGAGAATTCAATGAATGACAATGATTTTAAGGAAAATGGACATCGTTTGAAAGCTTACTTTGATAATTTTCCTAGTGAAAATGAATCAACTGGTTGGAATGATCTTGTAGATAAAGGTTGATTATTTTGTTTTTCTCAACTATATGCCTTAGTGATTTTTGCTAGTTTCTCACCCAGGTCAAATGGCGGATAACGGTACTCCCACAATAACTGATATTTGTGTATATATTTGTGCAATTCTTTGAATCTCTCTTCCAATTCTCATTTGAAAATGGACACTAATCTTGAAAAATTAAAAAAGTATTTTCCCGCTCTGCCTCAGAATGCAATTACAAAAATTTTACCGTGCTAGATGTGCAAGATTGAGATTGTTAATGAATCATGGAATTCCTGAAGATATTCGCTGGTTGATTGAAGCAAAGGTCTGATTATCAGGTGAGTCCTCTAACTCCTTCATTTCACACATGCTTGGAACATGTAAAAGCACTTTTGTAAAGAAACGTCGTGCAAAATGACTGAAAGTCTGTCATCGATGTGCTAGATGGACTTGTAATATACAATGTCATTCTTTAGGAATGGTATCTATAAACCGTGAAGATAAAATACAATTCATTAAGGATGGCCTGAGTAAGGAGTCTTTAGATGATCTTCTATTGACTATTGACATGCATCCTAATGGAGATGTGCATCGTGTAATTCATGATTTATGGCCACTATTTCATAAAGAACATGATCGACTTAGTCTTAGGAATCTGACTAAAAAAGACCCTGTTTGCCAGTTTTTAAGAAAACTGGATGGGAAGCCTATCCCCGACCCATAGAGGGCGTTTAAGCCGTTCTTGGATGTAAAACCAAGGGAAGATATGAGCCACAATCACAACTACATGTACATACACATGCTTTTTCAAAAGTAAATAAATAAATAAATAAAGAGAGAGAGTGTGTGTGTGAGACTCCAGCTGGTCTACATATAGGTGGTATGATTGCCTTTCTAATTTCTCATCTATAAAACCCTCTCTTCCTTCCTTTCATTTCTACTCAACCCATACATTCAACAACTACAGAAGTGTGTAGAAATGGCAAGTTCCTCAGGTCATCATATAAGAAATATTTGTGTTTTTGGTGGATCTAGTCCTGGGAAAGAAAAGGAGTTTTTAAAATCAGCAAATCATCTTGGTCAAGTGCTAGCTAAGAGAAAGATTCATTTAGTGTATGGGGGTAACAGTCTTGGGTTAATGGGAGGTGTGTCAATAGCTGCATTTTTAGGAGGTAGTCAAGTTTTGGGGGTCGTCCCCGAAGCTTTAGCACAAAGGGACATCATTGGAAAAACAATTGGAGAGGAACTTCAGGTCTCCACAGTGTCAGCTCGAATGAATGCAATGTTTAACCATGCTGATGCCTTCATTGCTTTACCAGGTGGTTTAGGTAAATTGGAAGAGATCTTTCATATTTCCTCTTGGGCTCAACTGCACATTCACTATAAACTCATAGGTTTGTTAAATGTTAATGGTTATTATGATAAGTTGTTGGCTTTTCTTGATCATGTTGTGGAACAGGAATTTCTAGCATCTTCTGCACGACAAATCATAATCTCTGCTGCTACTGCTGAACAATTGATTGACCAACTACAATCTTTCATTCCTGTAGTTGATCCCTCTATGAGTCGCATAAATTGGTCATCTAAGGAAAGCTGTAAAAAGCTTAGATTAGATTTGAGTCTTCATTTGTAATTTTTGTATCTTTTTGTTTTATTATTGTGTTTTGATATTTCTTATTTTTGTTTTAGTGTGTTTCAGGTTTGTTAGTGTTCGTTATTTCAGGTGATATCTTCTATACTCTATCTTTCTACCTTAGAACATTGAGGACAATGTCTCATTTTGGTTGGGGGGAGAGGGTAGTAGTTGATAAAAAAAATTATTTTTTATTTCATAAAGCATGTGCAAAATTGTTGTTACTAGGATGGCAGAGTAAAGGAGCTCTGAAGACGCATCTTAGTAACCATTCTTAACAAAGTCTATTATAATACTTCATGAAATATTCAGGTTTACAAACTCTCGCATTATTATCACTTAATTCTACTGATATACTGATTTGACATGTATTCTTAAACCTTAATTTTCACACACACTTTAATATATGATTGTGGGTTGCACATTGGATTATTACATTATTTATGTTCTTTTGTTAAAGGTAACAACTAAGGGAAAGGGATAGTATATAATTTTTTTAAAAAAAAAAAGAAAAAGAAAAAAAAATTATGATAATAAAAATGTAGATAAGTTTGGTTTTGTAGCCTCCCTAACCTAAGCAATTAAGCCCGAAAGGGTGTTTTAACACGTAATACCCTAAAGTCAACTGACTTGGGAGCTATTGGTCCCAATCTATTTTTCAACCCGAGCACTTTTCAGTGTTTGGCCCATATCTGGAGTTCTAGAAGTCCAAATGAGCTGAATTTTTTACACAAGAATCTTGAGACAATTTCCCATAACTTTTATGTTTGCAAGTGATTCTAATTTTGATGTTATCAATGAAGTTTTGGGCAGACAAGAGAAGATAAGGATTGTCACCAAGTCAAGAGTTGGCCACCCACTCATCAATAAGTCATCAAATCAATAGTTCCCAATTTTGGCCTATAAAAGGAGGCATTTGCCATGCATTTAGGCATCTTGGTTTCCAGATCAAGATCATGCTCTTGCTTTCTCTCTTTGTATTTTTTGTAATGTTTATGCTTTGTTTTCATTAATATCAAGTTTATGCCTTTCATTTACTTATTTATGTTTTTATTTTGTTTATTTATTTTTCTTTCTTTCATTATGTCTAGCTAAGTTTATTATGCCAAGGTGAAAAAGTTACACTAATGGTGTAAGAATAAGTATAGTGTAAACTTAATATGAACTTTAATGTTTGATACTAACATGTTTTGTATTTGTTTTCTTGTTCACTATTTAATACTTTGCTTGTTAAATGATTAATCTTGATTTATATTGTATAACATTTGGTACAATAAATACTTGGCACTCTCATAGCTCATATTGTATGGTATAACCGACATTTTAACTATGAAAGGAACTTGATTTGTTGTTAACATAAGTTGAAAGGAACTTGAGACACCTGAGCTATGAAAGGAACTTGATTTGTTGTTAACATAAGTTATAATCATGAATGCTTGACGAGATTTACAAGTATTAGCATTAATCAAATAAGATGACTAATGTAATCATGTTAACAATCTATAATCAGATTGGAACCTCCTTTGTGTGTGGTTTCCAATTGAATAATAAGAGTTTATACCATACTTGTTTGACATACCATTAGTGAAACCTCTAACCTTGACATTTATTATTATCATTGTTTAATCCTTACATCAATATTCCATCTCAAAGTTCTCATCTTCTTCTCCTTCTTTATTATTATTATTATTACTACTACTATTACTAGTATTATTATTATTATTATTATTATTATTATTATTGTTATTACTATTATTATTGTTGTTGTTGTTATTACTATTGTCA
>NW_011502412.1:0-1867 GCF_000495115.2 Populus euphratica
TGCCTCTTCTTCTCTTTTTCTCTCTCGATTTTCTTCTCCTTTTTTTTTTTTTTTCAATTCTACCGCTACAGTCCCGAACCAAATTAATTTTAATACCAAGAGACAACCATGCTGTCTCTTGAAAATTAATATGGTGGTCCCACCATCACATGGTATGGGACCACACACAATAAATTTCCCCCTCACACACCATGTGAGGAATTTGCCATACCGGCGATCAATATATAAGTTTCAATTTAGGAGGCTCTGATAAGCCTGCTTCCCTTCTGTAGAACTCAAACTTTTCTCTCGGTAGAGGTTTAGTCATCATGTCTGACACGTTGTCATCAATATAAATCTTCTCAACAACGAATGACTTCATCTCCATAGCATCTCGAATCCATTGATATCTAACCTCAATGTGCTTTAATCGAGAATGAAAAGTAAGATGCTTACTGAGATGGATTGCACTTTTACTATCACAGTGCAACACAAAGTTCTCTTGAACTAGGCCAAGTTCATGCAAGAACTTCTTCATCCATAACAACTCTTTGGCCCCTTCAGTAAGAGCAATGTATTCAGCCTCTGTAGTGGATAATGCAACACATTTTTGCAACCTTGATTGCCATGAGACTGCTCCCCCTGCAAATGTCATCAAGTATCTTGATGTGGACTTTCTAGAATCAACATCACCGCCATATCTGCATCTGTGTATCCATCCAACACAGGCTTATCATTACCAAAACATAAGCTGAAACTAGAAGTACCTTTGAGATACCTGAGTATCCATTTCGCTACTGACCAGTGTTCTTTACCAAGATTGGAGAGGAACCGACTAACCACACCAACTGCATGAGCTATATCTGGCTTTGTGCAAATCATGGCATACATCAAGCTACCAACTGCGGATGCATAAGGAACCTTTTTCATCTCATCTCTTTTTTCATCACTTGAAGGACACTACTTCGAACTTAGTTTAAAGTGGCTTGCAAGTGGAGAACAAACAGGTTTGGAATTGCTCATATTGAATCTCTCAAGTATCTTTTGAACATATCTCTCCTGAGATAGCCAAAGTTTCTCTTTCTTCCTGTCACGTGTGATCTTCATGCCAAGAATCTATTTTGCTGGTCCTAAGTCTTTCATTGCAAAAGACTTGATCAACTCTTCCTTTAACATCTGAATCTTCTTAGCATCATGACCAACAATCAACATATCATTCATATACAATAAGAGAATAATAAAGTTTCTATTTGGAAACCTTTTCATAAATACACAATGATCAGAAGTGGTCCTGTCATAACCATGATCCACCATGAAAGAATCAAACTTCTTATACCATTGTCGTGGAGCTCGTTTTAACCCATATAAGCTCCTTTTCAACTTACAAACTAGCTGCTCTTTGTCTTTTGCTTCAAACCCTTCAGGCTGCTCCATGTAGATTTCCTCATCTAAATCACCATGGAGAAAAGCAATTTTCACATCAAGTTGTTCAACTTCAAGATTCAAACTAGCAGCTAAGCCAAGCATAGCTCGTATTGAAGACATCTTAACCGCTGGTGAAAAGATTTCATCAAAATCAATACCTGACTAGTATTTAAAAGTGTATTTTTATCAAGGTTTTATATCATCATTTTGCACTTGAAGTATCAATAACTCCTTAACTAAAACATGTTTTATAATAATATATCTAATAATATAAGATACCTTTAATTTGTGGTAAATGTTCATTTTAAATGCAGGCCTATCACATAAATAAAAGGATTGATTGATGAATTTAAGAACTGAAATTGAAAGGATAAAGAGATGGCCAAACTTAGAAAAGAGATGTCGGTGCAATCCAAACCAGAACACTATTCGGTAATTGAGTCATATCTAGAGCTATAGATAT
>NW_011502412.1:4609-20918 GCF_000495115.2 Populus euphratica
TATTGTTTTTGTTGTTGTTGTTGTTGTTATTGTTGTTGTTATTATTGCTATTATTTTTTTTTATAATTGTTGTTTATAATTTGTACAATTAACCTCCCTGTGGTTCGACCCCGGTCTTGCCGGGTTATTTATTACTTCGACACTCCTGCACTTGGGAGAAGACATCAATCTTTTAGTCGTGTCAAGTTTTTGGCGCCGTTGCCGGGGAGGTAAGTTCTTGTATAAATTATAGTAGTTATTTTTTTCTATTTTCATTTTTCTTGTATATAACTTTGTTTCTTTTCTCTTGTTTCTTCTTCTTTTGTTTTCTTTTTCCTTTTATTCAATTCCTACACGTGCATGAGAGTGTGGTCACGTACATCAAGTGGTAGACTTTGTAGGGTATCCCTATCATTTTCAGAAAATATGGCCGAAGAAGATAATCAATCACTTCATAATGAGAATAATGAGAATAACCGTGCTAGAACACTTAGAGACCACATGAATCCCACAAGAACAAGTGCACCATCATGCATAGTTTTTCCTCCCGATGCATCTCATTTTAATTTTAAACCAGGTATTATTCAACTTTTACCTTCTTTTCATGGCTTTGAATTGGAAAATCCATACTTGCATTTAAGGGAATTTGAGGAGGTCTGCAACACATATAATAATTTAAATTGTAGCATGAATACCATCAGATTAAAGCTTTTTCCTTTTTCATTAAAAGATAAAGCTAAAACATGGCTACAAAATTTAAGACCAGGATCCATTCGTGCTTGGGATGAAATGTAACAACAATTTTTGAAGAAGTTTTTCTCATCTCACAGAACAAACTCTTTCAAAAGACAAATCACTACTTTCACTCAAAAACCAGGAGAAACATTTTACCAATGTTGGGATAGGTATCGAGACTTGCTTAGTACTTGCCCTCATCATGGTTTTGAAATATGGAGATTGGTTTCACATTTCTTTGAAGGGTTAACACCTAAAGATAGGCAAATGGTTGAATTGATGTGCAATGGAACTTTTGAAGATAAAGACCCTGATAAAGCAATGGAGTACTTAGACTTGTTAGCTGAAAATGCTCAAAATTGGGACACCGCGGGTACTTATGAGGCACCGAGTAAAACTCAACCTCATACATCTAGTGGAGGTATGTACAACCTTAGGGAAGATCATGACCTTCAAGCCAAGTTTGCATCTTTAGCTAGAAAAGTCGAGGCACTAGAATTGAAAAAGAGTGGTCGATTAAAATCTGTTGAAAACATTGTGTGTCAAATCTGTGAAACAAATGAACACTCAACCAACGATTGTCCAACCTTGCCTTCTTTTAAGAAATGTCTCCATGAACAAGCCCATGCTTTAAACAGTTTTCAAAGGGCCAACCACAACCTATACTCCCAAACATACAACCCTGGTTGGAGAAATCACCCAAATTTCAGTTGGAAGAGTGAGAATAACAATGCACAAACTTCACAACCACCGTTTCAAGCACACCACAATTTCCAAAATTCTTATGGATATACTCCTCCTTATGCTCCACCTTCTAGAAGAAATATTGAGGAAACATTGCATGCATTCATTGAAAAGCAAGAGACAATCAATACTCAACTTGCTCAAAACATGACAGATTTTAAAGATACTCTTGCAAAATTAACATCTGCTCTCAGTTTCTAAGAGAAAGGTAAGTTTCCATCTCAACCACAACAAAATCCCAAGGGGCAATACAATGCAAATGCAAGTAGTTCCGGAAGCCAACACATGGATCAAGTCAAATCAGTCACTACTCTGCGCAGTGGTAAGGTTATTGAAAAACCCTCTCTTAAACCTTATGAGAAAGATGATGAGTCAATCTCTAAGGGTAAGGAAGGGGTTGAATCTGAAAATTGCAAAGCAAAAAGACTAATTCTCCGCCAGCACTTCCATTTCCTCAAGCCATGACCAAACAAAGGAAAGTCAATCACAACTCTGAAATTTTTGAAATTTTCAAACAGGTAAGGATCAATATACCTTTGCTGGATGCTATTAAACAAGTTCCTTCCTATGCTAAATTTTTGAAAGATCTATGCACCGTGAAGAGGAAACTGAATGTGAAAATGAAAGCCTTTCTAGCCGAACAAGTAAGTGCTATTCTTCAAAACAATAATGCTTTGAAATATAAAGACCCTGGTTGTCCTACAATTTCTTGCTTTATTGGAGAGCATAAAATTGAAAGAGCCTTACTTGATCTTGGTGCTAGTGTGAATTTACTTCCATATTCAGTTTTTTAGAGTCTCACTGTAGGTGAGTTAAAACCAACTTCTATAACTCTTTTATTTGCCGATAGATCTATAAAAGTGTCTAGAGGAATAATTGAAGATGTGTTAGTACAAGTCGATAAATTCATTTATCCTATGGATTTTATTGTCTTGTACACACAACCTGTTGAAGTATGTAATTCATTTCCTGTTATTTTAGGACGTCCATTTCTTGCAACTTCTAATGCATTGATTAATTGTAGGAATGGACTGATGAAGCTATCATTTGGAAACATGACATTGGAGATGAATATTTTCAACATTTGCAAGCAACCTAGAGATGATAATGATTTACAGGCAGTGGACTTTACTAAAAAATTAATTCATGATAAATTTCCAACCACTTCCAGTGAAATTGAGATTGATGAATCTGATGATTTGCAAATGATTTATTTTCAGGAAGAATCAAAGACAAGTAATTGGAGGCCACAAATTAAGGAATTGCCACCACGATCAATTAAGGCCATACCTTCAAGTGTTCAACCACCAAAACCTGATTTGAAGCCGTTGCCATCCAATCTTAAATACTCATTTTTGGGAGAAAATGAAACTTTTCCGGTAATAATCTCTTCCAAACTTAATGCACATCAAGAAGGTAAGTTATTACAAACTCTGAAAATGCACAAAAATACATTAGGATGGACCATAGCTGCTATAAAAGGAATTAGTCCTTTGATTTGTACAGATAGAATTTATTTAGAGGAAAATGCTAAACCCTTTAGAGAAATGCAATGAAGGCTAAATCCTAATATGAAAGAAGTGAAAAATGAAGTCATTAAGCTTCTAGATAATGAAATCATTTATCCTATTTCTGACAGCAAATGGGTAAGTCCTACCCAAGTTGTACCCAAGAAGTCTGGAGTTACTGTGATAACAAATGAGAACAATGAGTTAATTCCCACTAGAATTATTACTGGTTGGCGCATGTGCATTGACTATAGAAAACTTAATTCAATGACTAGAATAGATAATTTTCCTTTACCTTTCATGGATCAAATCCTAGAAAGAGTTGCAGGTCATGAATTTTATTATTTCCTAGATGGCTATTCGGGTTATAACCAAATTGAAATTGCATTGGAAGATCAAGAGAAGACTACTTTCACATGTCCATTTGGTACTTTTGCATATCGTAGGATGCCTTTTGGATTATGTAATGCACCAGCCACATTTCAAAGATGCATGCTTAGTATATTTAGTGATATGGTTGAATATTTTCTTGAGATTTTCATGGATGATTTTTTTGTTTTTGGCAATTCATTTGATGATTGTTTGACTAACATAGGAAAGGTTTTGACCAGGTGTGAAGAGAAGAATCTTGTGTTGAATTAGGAAAAATGTCATTTTATGGTAACAAACGGCATCGTACTTAGTCACATTGTTTCATCAAAAGGAATTGAGGTTGACAAATCTAAAATCGAGTTAATTGCAAACTTGCCAACACCAAAATCTCTTAAAGATGTTAGATTATTCCTAGGACATGCTGGTTTTTATAGAAGGTTCATCAAAGATTTTACTATAATATCTAAGCCTTTAAGTAACCTTCTAACAAAGGATACTATTTTTGAATGGACTGAACATTGTGAAGAAGCCTTTATTAAACTTAAAAACTTGCTTACTTGTGCTCCTATCATTCAACCTCCCGATTGGTCATTACCTTTTGAAATAATGTGTGATGCTAGTGATTATGCCGTAGGTGCTGTTTTGGGATAAAGAAAAGATAAGAAACCTTATGTAATTTACTATGCAAGTAAAACTTTAAATAGTGCTCAAATGAATTATACCACCACTGAAGAAGAATTACTTGCAATAGTATTTGCATGTGAAAAATTCAGATATTATCTTGTTGGCTCACCTATTGTTGTTTTTAGTGATTATGCAGCATTGAAATATCTTCTTTCTAAGAACGATTCTAAGGCTAGATTGGTGCGGTGGATTTTATTACTTCAAGAATTTGATATCACAATCAAAGATAAGAAAGGCAGCGAAAATGTTGTCGCAGATCACTTGTCAAGATTGACAACAGATTTGAAAACTGATATCACTCCAATCGATGACTACTTTCCCGATGAATCTTTACTTTCTGTCTCTACAATGCCTTGGTTTGCTAATATTGTCAATTTTCTTGTTTCAGGATAATTGCCAGCTCATTGGAGTACCCAAGATAAAAGAAAGTTCTTGAACGAAGTGAAGAACTTTTATTGGGATGATCCTTATTTTTTCAAATATTGTCCTGATCAAATATTTCGAAGATGCATTCCTGACAATGAGGTAAGTAGTGTCATTAAATTTTGTCATTCTGAGGCATGTGGGTGCCATTTCTAGTCAAGAAAGACAACTGCAAAAATCTTACAAAGTGGATTTTATTGGCCCACCATGTTCAAAGACTCACATGCATTCTGCAAGTCTTGTGAAAATTGTCAAAAGTTGGGATCTATTTCAAAACGTCACATGATGCCTTTAAACCCTATTATTGTCATTGAGATCTTTGACTGTTGGGGTATAGATTTCATGGGCCCATTCCCTCCATCATTTGGTTTCTTATACATATTAGTCGCAGTAGATTATGTTTCAAAATGGATAGAGGCAATTGGGCTATTAAAGCTTTCAATTCAAATCTGGATGATGCTAGTCAACTGCGAAAATTACAAATAAATGAGCTTGAGGAAATAAGAAATGATGCATATGAAAATTCAAGAATTCATAAAGCAAGAATAAAAGAATTTCATGACAAGAAAATACATAGAAAAACCTTCAATGTTGGTCAAAAAGTCTTGCTTTATAATTCTCGACTGCATTTATTTCCTGGAAAATTAAGATCAAGATGGAGTGGTCCTTTTATTGTGAAACATGTGTATCCATATAGGGCCTATGACATCGAGAATCCAAAGAATGACAATGTTTTCAAGGTAAATGGACATCGTCTGAAAGTTTACTTTGACAATTTTTCAGTTGAACATAACTCTATTGAATTGGGTGATCCTGTATATAAAGATTGATTTTATTTTATTTTATTTTATTTTTTTTCTTATATAAATATTGATTTTATTTTATTTTATTTTTGTTTCTTTTTGAGTGATTTTTGCAAGTTTCTTCACCCCGGTCAAATGGCGGATAACGGTACTCCGTGACTTAAGTCGGTTCTTTTAGTTTCCCATAATTACTGATATCTGTATATATATCTGTGCAATTCTTTGAATCTCTCTTCCAATTCTCATTTGAAAATGGACACTAATCTTGAAAAATTGAAAAAGTATTTTCCCGCTCTGCCTCAGAATGCGATTACAAAAATTTACCGTGCTAGATGTGCAAGATTGAGATTATTAATGAATCATGGAATTCCTGAAGATATTCGTTGGTTGATTGAAGCAAAGGTCCGATCATCAGGTGAGTCCTCTAACTTCTTCATTTCACACATGCCTGGAACAGGTAAAAGCACTTTTGCAAAGAAGCGTCGTGCAAAACGACTGGATGTCTGTCATCGATGTGCTAGATGGACTTGTAATACACAATGTCGTTCTTTAGGAATGGTATCTATAAACCGTGAAGATAAAATACAATTCATTAAGGATGGCCTGAGTAAGGAGTCTTTAGATAATCTTCTATTGACTCTTGAGACGCATCCTAGTGGAGATGTGCATCGTGCAATTCATGATTTATGGCCATTATTTCATAAAGAACATGATCGACTTAGTCTTGGGAATCTGACTAAAAAAGACCCTGTTTGCCAGTTTTTAAGAAAACTGGATGGGAAGCCTATCCCCGACCCATAGAGGGCGTTTAAGCCGTTCTTGGACGTAAAACCAAGGGAAGATGTGAGCCACAATCACAACTACCTGTACATACACATGTTTTTTTTAAAAGTAAATAAATAAATAAATAAAAAGAGAGAGATTGTGTGTGAGACTCTAGCTGGCCTACATATAGATGTTATGATTGCCTTTCTACTTTCTCATCTATAAAACCCTCTTTTCCTTCCTTTCATTTCTACTCAACCCATACATTCAACAAATACAGAAGTGTGTAGAAATGACAAGTTCCTCAAGTCATCAAATAAGAAATATTTGTGTTTTCGGTGGATCTAGTCCTGGGAAAGAAAAGGAGTTTTTAGAATCAGCAAATCATCTTGGTCAGGTGCTAGCTGAGAGAAAGATTCATTTAGTGTATGGGGGAGGCAGTCTTGGGTTAATGGGAGGTGTGTCAATAGCTGCATTTTTAGGAGGTAGTCAAGTTTTAGGAATCGTTCCTGAAGCTTTGGCACAAGGGGACATCATTGGAAAAACAATTGGAGAGGAACTTCAGGTCTCCACAATGTCGGCTCGAATGAATGCAATGTTTAACCATGCTGATGCTTTCATTGCTTTACCAGGTGGTCTAAGCACATTGGAAGAGATCTTTCATATTTCCTCTTGGGCTCAATTGCACATTCACCATAAACCCATAGGTTTGTTAAATGTTAATGGTTATTATGATAAGTTGTTGTCTTTTCTTGATCATGCTGTGGAACAGGAATTTTTAACATCTTCTGCACGACAAATCATAATCTCTGCTACTACTGCTGAACAATTGATTGACCAACTACAATCTTTCATTCCCGTGATTGATCCTTCCATGAGTCGCATAAATTGGTCATCTAAGGAAAGCCGTAAAAAGCTTAGATTGGATTTGAGCCTTCATTTGTGAATTTTTGTGTTTTTTGGTTTTATTATTATGTTTTGTTATTTCTTATTTTTGTTTCAGTGTGTTTCAGGTTTTGTCAGTGTTCGTTATTTCAGGTGATATCTTTTATACTCTATCTTTCTACCTTAGAACATTGAGGACAATGTCTCGTTTTGGTTGGGGGGAGAGGGTAGTAGTTGATAAAAAAGAAAAAAAAAATTGTTTTTCATTTCATAAAGCTTGTGCATAATTGTTGTTACTAGGATGGCAGAGTAAAGGAGTTCTTTTGTTAAAGTGACTCTTGAGACGCATCTTAGTAACCATTCTTAACAAGGTCTATTATAATACTTCCTGAAATATTCAGGTTTACAAACTCTCGTATTGTTACCACTTAATTCTGCTCATATACTTATTTAACATGTATTTTTAAACCTTAATTTACACACACACACTTTAACATATGATTGTGGGTTGCATATTGGATTATTACATTATTTGTGTTCTTTTGTTAAAGGTAACAACTAAGGGAAAGGGATTGTATATAATTAAAAAAAAAACATGAAAAAAAAAAGAAAGAAAAAGAAAAAAAGAAAAAAAAAATGATGATAATAAAAATGTAGATAAGTTTGATTTCGTAGCCTCCCTAACCTAAGCAATTAAGCCCGAAGGGGTGTTTTAACACCTAATACCCTAAAGTCAACTGACTTGGGAGCTATTGGCCCAACGCTTGTTACATGGGTTGAGGAGAAAAGCTTAAGGGAATCAAACATTGCACTATCTACATATCAGTATCTGCGACCCGAGTTACTAAGCTCGTGGGGGTGTCTTAACACCTAATGCCCTAAGACCAACTGGTCTGGGAGTCATTAGCTGAAAGCTCGTTACATGGGTTAAAGATGCATGATGTTTCTAAAGTATATGTATATAGAGTTAAAAAAAAAAGAAAAATAAAAGAAAAAAAAAGACAAAAATAGTAATCCCAACCCAAGGAAGCTAACCTTAAACATTAGAACAAAAATTTTGTTTTCTTCCAAGAAAAGCCCCATAATTATGTGTTGATACATTGAGCACAAAAGAAAGGTTTATTAATATCTTGTTAAGAGGTATTGAGCAGATATATAAATTTAATGAGAGTTTGTTTATCTGGATGGATTAAAGGAAGTTAAATGATGAATACCTTGCTTTGTGAAATTTGCAAATTTGTTTTCTATTTTAACACTTTGATTACTAGGGACTAGTAATAAGCTGGTTGGGGGGTGTGATTAGTACTTAAAAGTGCATTTTTATCATGGTTTTATATCATCATTTTGCACTTGAAGTATCAATAACTCCTTAACTAAAATATGTTTTATAATAATGTATCTAATAATATAAGATACCTATAATTTGTGGTAAATGTCTATTTTTAATGCAGGCCTATCACATAAATGAAAGGATTGATTGATGACTTTAAGAACTTAAATTGCAAGGATAAAGAGATGGCCAAACTTAGAAAAGAGATGTCGGTGCAATCCAAACCAGAACACTGTTCGGTAATTGGGTCATATCTAGAGCTATATATCTCAGATTTAGGTCCAATTTATATGGATGGAAAGGTAAGACATAGGCCTACAACTTTCATATGGAGCCCAAGATCTAAAAAGGCCATTATCAAGTCCAAATTGTAGCAACAACAAAGAAGCCCGAATCTGTCTTCCAGCCCGAGCACTATTCGGTATTTTGGCCATATATGGAGTTCTAGAAGTCCAAATGAGCTGAATGTTTTATACAAGAAAGCTGAGACAATTGCCTACAACTTTCATGTTTGCAACTGGCTCCAATTTTGACGTTATCAATGACGTTTTGGGCAGACAAGAGAAGATAAGGATTGTGACCAAGTCAAAAGTTGGCCACCCACTTATCAATTAGTCATCAAATCCATAGTTCCCAATTTTGGCCTATAAAAGGAGGCATTTGCCAGGCATTTAGGCATCTTGGTTTTCCAGATCAAGATCATGCTCTTCTTTTCTCTCTTTGTATTCTTTGTAATGTTTATGCTTTGCTTTCATTAATATTAAGTTTATGCCTTTCATTTCCTTTCCTTTACTTAGTTAACTTTTATGTTCTTATGTTGTTTATCTATTTTGCTTTCTTTCATTATGCCTAGCTAAGTTAATTATGTCAAGGTGAAAAGGTTACACTAATGGTGTAAGAATAAGTATAATGTAAACTTAATATGGACTTTAATGTTTGATACTAACATGTTTTATATTTGTTATCTTGTTCACTCTTTAATACTTTGCTTGTTAAATGACTAATCTTGATTTATGTTGTATAACACTTGGTACAACAAATGCTTGGCACTTTCATAGCCCATAATGTATGGTATAACCGACACCTGAGCTATGAAAGGAACTTGATTTGTTGTTAACATAAGTTATAATCATGAATGCTTGACGAGATTTACAAGTATTAGCATTAATTGAATAAGATGACTAATGTAATCATGTTAACAATATATAATCTGATTGGAACCTCCTTTGTGTGTGGTTTTCAATTCAATAATAAGAGTTTATCCTATACTTGTTTGATATACCATTAGTGGAACCTCTAACCTTGACATTTGTTATTATTATTGTTTAATCCTTACATTAATTTTCCATCTCCAAGTTCTCATCATCTTCTTCAATCCTTACATTAATATTTCATCTCTAAGTTCTCATCATCATCATCTTCTTCTTCTTCTCTTTATTATTATTGTTATTGTTATTATTATTATTATTATTATTATTATTATTACCGTTATTATTAGTATTATTATTATTACTACTACTACCACTACTACTAGTATTATTATTATTATTATTATTATTATTATTATTATTGTTTATAATTGTTGTTTATAATTTGTACAATTAACCTCCCTATGGTTCGACCCCGGTCTTGCCGGGTTATTTATTACTTCGACACTCCTGCACTTGGGAGAAGACATCAATCTTTTAGTCGTGTCACAGGTCTATCACATAAATGAAAGGATTGATTGATGACTTTAAGAACTTAAATTGCAAGGGCAAAAAGATGACCAAAATTAGAAAAGAGATGTCGATGCAATCCAAACCGGAACACTATTCAGTAATTGGGTCATATCTGGAGCTATAAATCTCAGATTTAGGTCTACTTTATATGGCTAGAAAGATAAGACATAGGCCTACAACGTTCATATCGAGCCCAAGATCTAAAAAGGCCATTTTCAGGTCCAAATTGTAGCAACAACAAAGAACTTTCATGTTTTCAAGTGGCTCCAATTTTGACATTATCAATGACTTTTTGGGCAGACAAGAGAAGATAAGGATTGTCACCAAGTCAAGAGTTGGCCACCCACTCATCAATTAGTCATTTCTCGTCAAAAAACAGGATTGTAGAAATCTTACAAAGCGGATTTTATTGGCCCACCATATTCAAGGAATCACATGCATTACGCAAAACCTGTGAAAATTGTCAAAAGGTGGGATTTATTTCAAAACACAAAGAGTCTTTAGATAATCTTCTATTGACTCTTAAGTCTCATCATAGTAGAGATAAGCATCATGCAATTCATGATTTATGGCCAATATTCCATAAGGTACATGCTCGACATAGTCTTGGGAATCTGACTAAAAAAGACCCTATTTGCTGGTTTTTAAGAAAACTGGATGGGAAGCCTATCCCCGACCCATAGAGGGCGTTTAAGCCGTTCTTGGACGTAAAACCAAGGGAAGATGTGAGCCACAATCACAACCACCTATACATATGCTTTTTTTTAAAAAAAAAAGAAATAAATAAAGAGAGAGAAAGTGTGTGTGTGAGACTCCAGCTGGCCTACATATAGGTGGTATGATTAGCTTTTTAATTTCTCATCTATAAAATCCCCTCTTCTTTCCTTTCATTTCTACTCAACCCATACATTCAACAAAAATAGAAGTGTGTAGAAATGGCAAGTTCCTCAAGTCATCAAATAAAAAGTATATGTGTTTTCGGTGGATCTAGTCTTGGGAAAGAAAAGGAGTTTTTAGAATCAGCAAATCATCTTGGTTAGGTGCTAGCTAAGAGAAAGATTCATTTAGTGTATGGGGGAGGCAGTCTAGGGTTAATGAGAGGTGTGTCAATAGCTGTATTTTTAGGAGGTAGTCAAGTTTTGGGGGTCGTCCCCGAAACTTTAGCACAAGGGGACATCATTGGAAAAACAATTGGAGAGGAACTTCAGGTCTCCACAATGTCGGCTCGAATGAATGCAATGTTTAACCATGTTGATGCCTTCATTGCTTTACCAGGTGGTTTAGGTACATTGGAAGAGATGTTTCATATTTCCTCTTGGGCTCAACTACACATTCACCATAAACCCATAGGTTTGTTAAATGTTAATGGTTATTATGATAAGTTGTTGTCTTTTCTTGATCATGCTGTGGAACAGGAATTTCTAACATCTTCTGCATGACAAATCATAATCTTTGCTGCTACTGTTGAACAATTAATTGTCCAACTACAATCCTTCATTCCTGTAATTGATCCTTCCATGAGTCGCATAAATTGGTCAACTAAGGAAAGCCGTAAAAAGCTTAGATTGGATTTGAGCATTCATTTGTGAATTTTTGTGTCTTTTGGTTTTATTATTGTGTTTTGTTATTTCTTATTTTTGTTTCAGTGTGTTTCAGGTTTGTCAGGGTTCGTTATTTCAGGTGATATCTTTATACTCTATCTTTCTACCTTTAAACATTGAGGACAATGTCTCGTTTTGGTTGGGGGGAGAGGGTAGTAGTTGATGAAAAAAAAATTGTTTTTCATTTCATAAAGCATGTGCATAATTGTTGTTACTAGGATGGCAGAGTAAAGGAGCTCTTTTGTTAAAGTGACTCTTGAGACGCATCTTAGTAACCATTCTTAACAAGGTCTATTATAATACTTCTTGAAATATTCAGGTTTACAAACTCTCGCATTGTTATCACTTAATTTTGCTCATATACTTATTTAACATGTATTTTTAAACCTTAATTTACACACATACACACTTTAACATATGATTGTGGGTTGCAAATTGGATTATTACATTATTTATGTTCTTTTGTTAAAGGTAACATCTAAGGAAAAGGGATAGTATATAATTAAAAAAAAAATAAAAAAAAAAGAAAAAAAAAAAGAAAAGAAGAAGAAGAAGAAATGCTGATAATAAAAATATAGATAAGTTTGGTTTTGTAGCCTCCCTAACCTAAGCAATTAAGCCCGAAGGGTGGTTTAACACCTAATACCCTAAAGTCAACTAACTTGGGAGTTATTGGCTCAACGCTTGTTACATGGGTTGAGGAGAAAAGCTTAAGGAAATCAAACATTGCACTATCTACATATCATTATCTGCGACCCGAGTTACTAAGCTCGTGGGGGTGTTTTAACACCTAATGCCCTAACATCAACTGGTCTGGGAGTCATTAGTCGAAAGCTCGTTACATGGGTTAAAGATGCATGGTGTTTTTAAATTATATGTATATATATTTAAAAAAAAAAGAAAAAAAAAGACAAATAATAATCCCAACCCAAGTTAACCTTAAACATTAGAACAAAAATTTTATTTTCTTCCAAGAAAAGCCCCATAATTATGTGTTGATACATTGAGCACAAAAGAAAGGTTTATGAATATCTTGTTAAGAGGTATTGAGCAGGTATATAAATTTAATGAGAGTTTGTTTATCTGGATAGATTAATAGAAGTTAAATGATGAATACCTTGCTTTGTGGAATTTGCAAATTATTTTTCTATTTTAATGATTTGATTACTAGGGACTAGTAATAAGCTGGTTGGGGGGTGTGATTAGTACTTAAAAGTGCATTTTTATCATGGTTTTATATCATCATTTTGCACTTGAAGTATCAATAACTCCTTAACTAAAGCATGTTTTATAATAATATATCAAATAATATAAGATAACTTTAATTTGTGGTAAATTTGCATTTTAAATACAGGCCTATCACATAAATGAAAGGATTGATTGATGACTTTAAGAACTTAAATTGCAAGGGCAAAGAGATGACCAAAATTAGAAAAGAGATGTCGGTGCAATCCAAACCAGAACACTTTTCGGTAATTTGGTCATATCTGGAGCTATAGATCTCATATTTAGGTCTACTTTATATGGCTGGAAAGGTAAGACATAGGCCTACAACTTTCATATGGAGCCCAAGATCTAAAAAGGCCATTTTGAAGTCCAAATTGTAGCAACAACAAAGAAGCCCGAATCTGTCCTCCAGCCCGAGCACTGTTCAGTATTTTGGCCATATCTGGAGTTCTAGAAGTCCAAATGAGCTGAATTGTTTACACAAGAAAGCTGAGACAATTGCCTACAACTTTCATGTTTTCAAGTGGCTCCAATTTTGACGTTATCAATGACGTTTTGGGCAGACAAGAGAAAATAAGGATTGCCACCAAGTCAAGAGTTGGCCACCCACTCATCAATTAGTCATCAAATCAATTATTATATTTATTTTATTTTCACTTTTCACTTTTCTTGTATATAACTTTGTTTCTTTTCTCTTGTTTCTTCTTCTTTTGTTTTCTTTTTCCTTTTATTCTATTCCTACATGTGCATGAGAGTGTGGTCACGTACATCAAGTGGTAGACTTTATAGGGTATCCTCATCATTTTCAAAAAAATATGGCCGAAGAAGATAATCAATCACTTCATAATGAGAATAATGAGAATAACCATGTTAGAACACTTAGAGATCATATGAATCCCACAAGAATAAGTGCACCATCATGCATAGTTTTTCCTCTTGATGCATCTCATTTTAATTTTAAGCCAAGCATTATTCAACTTTTACCTTCTTTTCATGGTTTAGAATTGGAAAATCTATACTTGTATTTAAGGGAATTTGAGGAGGTCTGCAACACATATAATAATTTAAATTGTAGCATGAACACCATCAGATTAAAACTTTTTCCTTTTTCATTAAAAGATAAAGATAAAACATGGCTACAAAATTTAAGACTAGGATCCATTCGTGCTTGGGATGAAATGCAACAACAGTTTTTGAAGAAGTTTTTTTCATCTCACAGAACAAACTCTTTCAAAAGACAAATCACCACTTTCACTCAAAAACCAGGAGAAACATTTTACCAATGTTGGGATAGGTATCAAGACTTGCTTAGTACTTGCCCTCATCATGGTTTTGAAACATGGAGATTGGTTTCATATTTTTATGAAGGGTTAACACCTAGAGATAGGCAAATGGTTGATTTGATGTGCAATGGAACTTTTAAAGATAAAGATCTTGATGAAGCAATGGAGTACTTAGACTTGTTAGCTGAAAATACTCAAAATTGGGACACCATGGGTACTTATGAGGCACCGAGTAAAACTCAACCTCATACATCTAGTGGAGGTATATACAACCTTAGGGAAGATCATGACCTTCAAGCCAAGTTTGCATCTTTAGCTAGAAAAGTCGAGGCACTAGAATTGAAAAAGAGTGGTAAATTAAAATCTGTTGAAAACATTGTGTGTCAAATGTGTGAAATAAATAACACTTAACCAATAATTGTCCATCATTGCCTTCTTTTAAGGAATGTCTCCATGAACAAACTCATGCTTTAAATAGTTTTGAAAGGCCCAATTATAACCCATACTCACAAACATACAACCCTGGTTGTAGAAATCACCTAAATTTCAGTTGGAAGAGTAATAATGCACAAACTTCACCACCACAGTTTCAAGCACACCATAATTTCCAAAATTCTTATAGATATGCACTTTTGCACAAACTTCACCACCACAGTTTCAAGCACACCATAATTTCCAAAATTCTTATGGATATGCACCTTCTTATGCTCCACCTCTTAGAAGTAATTTTGAGGAAACTTTGTATGCATTCATTGAAAAGCAAGAGACAATCAACACTCAACTTACTCAAAGCATAACAGATTTTAAAGACACTCTTGCAAAATTCACATCTGCTCTCAGTTTGCAAGAGCAAGGTAAGTTTCCATCTCAACCACAACAAACTCAAGGGGCAATACGATGCAAATGCAAGTAGTCCTGGAAGTCAACATATGGATTAAGTCAAATCAGTCATCACTCTTTATAGTGGTAAGGTTATTCAAAAACCAATTCTTGAACCTTGTGAGAAAGATGATGAGTCAATCTCTAAGGGTAAGGAAGGGGTTGAATCTGAACATTGCAAAGAAAAGACTGATTCCCCTCCAACACTTCCATTTTCTCATGCCATGACTAATCAAGAAGAAATCGAGGAATGTCTCCATGAACAAACTCATGCTTTAAATAGTTTCGAAAGGCCCAATTATAACCTATACTCGCAAACATACAACCCTAGTTGTAGAAATCACCTAAATTTCAGTTGGAAGAGTGATAATGCACAAACTTCACCACCACAGTTTCAAGCACACCATAATTTCCAAAATTCTTATGGATATGCACCTTCTTATGCTCCACCTCCTAGAAGTAATTTTGAGGAAACTTTGTATGCATTCATTGAAAAGCAAGAGACAATCAACACTCAACTTACTCAAAGCATAACAGATTTTAAAGACACTCTTGCAAAATTCACATCTGCTCTCAGTTTTCAAGAGCAAGGTAAGTTTCCATCTCAACCACAGCAAACTCAAGGGGCAATACGATGCAAATGCAAGTAGTCCTGGAAGTCAACACATGGATCAAGTCAAATCAGTCATCACTCTTTGTAGTGGTAAGGTTATTCAAAAACCAATTCTTGAACCTTGTGAGAAAGATGATGAGTCAATCTCTAAGGGTAGGGAAGGGGTTGAATCTGAACATTGCAAAGAAAAGACTGATTCCCCTCCAGCACTTCCATTTTCTCATGCCATGACCAATCAAGAAGAAATCGATGATGAAAAAGACACCGAAAATGTTGATGTAGATATTTTATCAAAAGTGACAACAGATTCGACACCCAACATCACACCTATCAATGATTACTTTCTTGATGAATCCTTACTTTCTCTTAGTTCAATGCCTTGGTTTGCTAAAAATATCAATTTTCTTGCTTCAGGATTTTTGCCAGCTCACTAGAGTACCAAAGACAAAAGAAAATTTTTGAGTAATGTGCAAAATTTCTATTGGGATGACCCCTACTTATTCTATTGGATGGAAAGATAAGACATAGGCCTACAACATTCATATGGAGCCCAAGATCTAAAAAGGCCATTTTCAAGTCCAAATTGTAGCAACAACAAAAAAGCCCGAATCTATCCTCCAGCCCGAGTATTGTTCAGTATTTTGGCTATATCTGGAGTTCTAGAAGTTCAAATGAGCTGACGTTTTTACACAAGAAAGCTAAGACAATTGCCTATAACTTTCATGTTTTCAAGTGGCTCCAATTTTGACGTTATCAA
>NW_011502359.1:0-8487 GCF_000495115.2 Populus euphratica
AAAATGGAGAACATAAACATAGATCATTTGAAATCACATTATCAGAATGAGTTAGAGTATGTAAAGAATGAAGTTGTTTGACTGATCAATCTACTTGAGAAACTCGTAAGGTCCATGAATTGGAAGGGAACAACTACATAACTTTTTATAGACGCACCGGATGCTTATCTCCCTTTACAGCTCAGAACTTAAGGGCAAATTTAGTAATTGAGCATCATTTATCCCCATTACCCTCGTTTAGCTAGCTTAAGCTTTAGTTGTTATGGATTTAACAACTGAATGACCTTTTGATGATAGATCTATCATTCCTATAAACTATGATGAATGGTTTGCTATAGAAGAGAGTTTGAGAGTAGTTAAAGGGAATGATATGTTTGACCTTATCCCAGCAGCTAAAATATACATGGTGCTAAATGTTTTTAGAGTGTCATAATTCATCATATAAACTGGATTAAAGTGCTCAAACACCAATCTCCAATCATACTATAACAAGATGACTGAAATGATCCATAATGACAACATGTTGGTCTATTTTTTCAAGATAGTCTCATTGGGTTCGCTCTAAATTAGTACATGAGACTGGACAATATCAGGATTAAGAAATGGAAAGACTTGGTCAGGACTTTTCTAAAGTAATACAAATTTAAGATGAAAATTACCCCCAATAGAACTAACCTAATGACCATAAGAAAGGGAAGTCAAGAGTCAATAAAGGTGTATGAGTCAAGATGGCAGGATGAGGCCATACTTATCCAACCTCTTTTGATGGAAATCAAAATGGTGAGTTTGTTTGCCTTTGACCTTTAAGTCCCCTTAGTATAAGCATTTGATGGATAACTTGTCTTAACATTCCTACGATGTTATACATATTGCTAAAAGAATAGAGTAGGGGATTGATTAGTACTTAAAAGTGTATTTTTATCATGGTTTTATATCATCATTTTGCACTTGAAGTATCAATAACTCCTTAACTAAAATATGTTTTATAATAATGTATCTAATAATATAAGATACCTATAATTTGTGGTAAATGTCTATTTTTAATGCAGGCCTATCACATAAATGAAAGGATTGATTGATGACTTGAAGAACTTAAATTGCAAGGATAAAAAGATGGCCAAACTTAGAAAAGAGATGTCGGTGCAATCCAAACCGGAACACTGTTCGGTAATTGGGTCATATCTAGAGCTATATATCTCAGATTTAGGTCCAATTTATATGGATGGAAAGGTAAGACATAGGTCTACAACTTTCATATGGAGCCCAAGATCTATAAAGGCCATTATCAAGTCCAAATTGTAGCAACAACAAAGAAGCCCGAATCTGTCTTCCAGCCCGAGCACTGTTCGGTATTTTGGCCATATCTGGAGTTCTAGAAGTCCAAATGAGCTGAAGTTTTTACACAAGAAAGCTGAGACATTTTCCTACAACTTTCATGTTTGCAACTGGCTCCAATTTTGACGTTATCAATGACGTTTTGGGCAGACAAGAGAAGATAAGGATTGTCACCAAGTCAAAAGTTGGCCACCCACTTATCAATTAGTCATCAAATCAATAGTTCCCAATTTTAGCCTATAAAAGGAGGCATTTGCCATGCATTTAGGCATCTTGGTTTCCAGATCAAGATCATGCTCTTCCTTTCTCTCTTTGTATTTTTTGTAATATTTATGCTTTGCTCTCATTAATATCAAGTTTATGCCTTTCATTTCCTTTCCTTTACTTAGTTAGCTTTTATGTTCTTATTTTGTTTATGTATTTTTCTTTCTTTCATTATGTCTAGCTAAGTTAATTATGTCAAGGTGAAAAGGTTACACTAATGGTGTGAGAATAAGTATAATGTAAACTTAATATGGACTTTAATGTTTGATACTAACATGTTTTATATTTGTTATCTTGTTCACTCTTTAATATTTTGCTTGTTAAATGACTAATCTTGATTTATGTTGTATAACACTTGGTACAACAAATGCTTGACACTTTCATAGCCCATAATGTATGGTATAACCGACACCTGAGCTATGAAAGGAACTTGATTTGTTGTTAACATAAGTTATAATCATGAATGCTTGACGAGATTTACAAGTATTAGCATTAATTGAATAAGATGACTAATGTAATCATGTTAACAATATATAATCTGATTGGAACCTCCTTTGTGTGTGGTTTCCAATTCAATAATAAGAGTTTATACTATACTTGTTTGATATACCATTAGTGGAACCTCTAACCTTGACATTTGTTATTATTATTGTTTAATCCTTACATTAATATTTCATCTCTAAGTTCTCATCATCATTATCATCTTCTTCTTCTCTTTCTTTATTATTATTATTATTATTATTATTATTATTATTATTATTACTATTGTTGTTGTTGTTATTGTTGTTTTATAATTGTTGTTTATAATTTGTACAATTAACCTCCCTGTGGTTCGACCCCGGTCTTGCCGGGTTATTTATTACTTCGACACTCCTGCACTTGGGAGAAGACAACAATCTTTTCGTCGTGTCAAGTTTTTGGCGCCGTTGCCGGCCTTTTCGTCGTGTCAGGGATTAAGTTTGGACACATAGTTGAGCCGGTGGAAAAGAAAGGTTTTGCTAGGAAGAAAAGGAAGAGTGATATGAAACACTTAGAAGAAAGGTATAAGGGCAAAAAAACAAACTATCATAACCCCTAAAAAACTACCTCTCAACTTACCAATGTTAACTTTGCCAAGCTTTTTTCCCCAAATCAAACTAATCAATTAAATAACCAAAATAACCATAAAAAAACATGAGAAATACCTTGGAACAACTAGCACCTTTACCTATGCCCTTGAAAGATTTGGATGCCAAATTGTTAATTATTAGGCATATAGCTCCTACAACCACTTTTTCCCGTCTAGGACATGCCAAATTTAACTTATGAATACCATGCTAGCAATCTTGATCATAATATTGAAACTTACTATGCTTTTAAGAAAGGCTGTTGGAACTCATTGAGATAGGATGTGTAAGTTTTAAGGATTCACCTGATCTTAATTCCAATCCATTACCTAACCATATTGCTGCTAACAATGAAGTGGGTATGGTGGAAATTGGGAGTAAAGACAGGTGATAAAGGTGTCTATGAAAATTTTGTATGACATTTTAAAATAATTATGATTTTTAAAAAAGGATGTTGAGTATCACTTAGAGAGAGTTGACCATTATGAGTTCCATAAAAAAAAAAGACATCATATTGAGGACTGCATTTAGTTCTACCAAAAGTTTGAAGAATGTTAACCTTGAGAGAGTTAAGAATTAAAGCCATGAAGGGTAATAATAAAGTAAGGATGATGGAAAGTCAAGGGAAACAGTTAGAGGTATGTAAGCTCTATCCAATAGTTAATGGGCACCCTAAACTAATCTTCATTAAACCTTATTATATAAATAAAAGAAATAAGTTTTAAAAGAGCCTTATATGATTTAGGTGCATCCATTAGTGTTATGCCTAAACATGTTTATGATTCTCTTAGTCTTGAGCCTTTGAATAAAACTAGTATTGTAATACAACTTGCAAATCGTAGTTTTGTTTATCCACTTGGTGTGATAGATTATGTCCTAGTTAAGATTGATAGTTTGGTTATTCCATGTGATTTTTATATTCTTGATATGGAACATGATTCTTGTGATTCATCAAACAACACTTCTATATCGTTTGGGAGACCATTCTTGAAAACTATCAATACAAAGATTGATTGTGGTAAAGATACTTTGTCTATGGAGGTATGAGATGAAAAAATTGAATTTAATTTTCATGATGCAATGAAATATCCTTATAGCAATGTTTATTCTATCACATGCTATGACCAAGTTGATAAGTGTGTGCAACAAGTTTTTGATTTTGATTGTGAGGATGAATTAAACGTAGCTTTGAACTATGTCTATGATTTTATCAAGATAGAAAAGATGGAGAGGGAAAACGTGCATGAATCAACATTGGCTTTGCAAACTTTGCAAACTGTTCCCCATAGTAATGTCTTTGTTAATTTAGTACTTTCATATAAAAAGCTTTTACCATTTATTTTATAGGCCCCAGAGCTAGAATTGAAACCTTTGCTTGATAATTTGAAGTAATCATTGGCAACAACAATATACTTCCTGTTATAATTGTAAAAGGTTTGATAAGTACACAAGAGGAAAAGCTTGTGAAGTTGTTGTGTGATCACAAGATGGCCATTGGATGGACTTTAGTAGACATTAAGGGCATTAGTTCCTCAATTTATATACATCATATACTATTGGAGGACAATGCGAAACTAACAAGGAAAATGCAAAGGAGGTTGAACCCACCTATGATGGAGGTAGTGAAAGTTGAAATTTTGAAACTGTTAGATGCAGGTGTCATTTACCCCATCACGGATAGTAAATGGGTAGCGCCAATCCATGTGGTGCCTAAAAAGACTGGAATCACATTGGTGAAAAAAAAAATGATGAACTCATCCCTACTTACATCTCGAGTGGATGGAGAATGTGTGTTGATTACAAAAAGCTAAATCTTGCAACATGTAAAGATCATTTTTCATTACCATTCATAGACCAAATGCTTGAATGCCTAGCAGGTAAGTCTTTTTATTGCTTTCTTGATGGATATAGTGGATACAATTAGATTGTTATTAATCCTGAAGATCAAGAAAAGACTACATTGACATGTCCATTTGGTACCCATACATATAGGAGAATGCCCTTTGGTCTCTATAATGCATCCGTAACTTTTCAAAAATGCATGATGAGTATTTTTTCTGACTATATTGAAAGAATAATTGAGGTTTTCATGGATGATTTCACTGACACGATCAAAGAGTTGATGTCTTATCCCAAGTGTAGGAGTGTCAAAGTAAAATAACCCGGCAAGACCGGGGTCGAACCACAGGAAGGTGAATTATATAAATTACAAATAAAGAAAAAGATTTGAAGAGAATAATAATAGAAAAACAGTTGAAGAAAGTTTTGGGATGTGATATTGATGTAAGGATTAAACAATAACAAAACATATGTCAAGGTTATAGGATTCACTAATGGTATTTCAAATAAATATAATATAAACTCTTTTTATTACTCAACTAGAAACCACACACAAAGG
Source organism: Populus euphratica (assembly GCF_000495115.2). Classification (NCBI taxonomy): domain Eukaryota; kingdom Viridiplantae; phylum Streptophyta; class Magnoliopsida; order Malpighiales; family Salicaceae; genus Populus; species Populus euphratica. The sequence goes on from NW_011502359.1 coordinate 5,104, forward strand.
AGGTTCTAATCGGATGATTTCTCGTTATTAGCTCATTATAAATTACTAACATGATCATATTAATTATCTTATCTAAGTAATACCATACTTATAAATATCATCAAGCATTCATGTTGCTAGTTTATGTTAACAACAAATCAAGTTCCTATCATAATAACGATGTCGGCCAAAAACTATGAAGGATCAAGCATTTGATGTACCAAATATTATACAACACAAATCTAAATTAACCATTTAATAAGCAAGGTATTAAGAATTAGTAAAATAAAAAGATAAAACATGTTAATAACAATCTTTCTTGGATATAAACATTTAAAGCTCATGTTGAGTTTATATTATACCTATTCTAACACCATTAGAGAAACCTTTTCACCTTGACATAATTAACTTAGCTAAACATTAAGAAGGAGAAAAACATAAATAAGCAATATAAGAACATAAACATAATATAAGCTAACTAAGTATAGGAAAGGAAATGAAAGAGCATAAACAAGAGATTACTATAGCATGAAAGAAAACTTGAACATTACAAAGATGTAGAGAGAAAGCAAGAAGATAACTTTGATCTGAAAATTAATATGACTAAATACATGGACAATGCCTCCTTTTATATACTAAGTTTCAGAACTATTGATTCATTGAAGAATTGGTGGGCATCCATTGATTTGGTGGCTGGTTTTTGACATTAATGGCTGCTGGTTTTTTGATATTGTGGCCTGATTATTGATATTTTTGGCTGGCCAAAACATCATTGCTCACATCAGAATTATAGCCAACTGAATTATGGAAGTTGTGGGCAATTGTCTCAGCTTTCCAACAAAAAAAACTAGAGCTCATTTGGACTTCTAGAACTCAAGATATGAGCCAAAAACCGAATAGTGTTTGAGCTGCAGGACAACTTCCGATGTCTTTGTTGTTGCTAAGATTTGAGCTTGAAAACGGCAGAACGGAGTCTTTGAGTCCATATGAAAGTTGTAGGTCTATGTCTTACCTTTCCATCGATATAAAATGGACCTAAATATGATATCTACAGCTCCAGATATGATCAAATTAACGAATGGTGTTCGAGTTTGGAATGCACCAGCAACACTTTGCTAAGTTTGGCCTTCTTTTTATCCTTTCAATTTCAATCCTTAAACTCATCAATCAATCCTTTTATTTATGTGATAGACCTGCATTTAGGATGAACATTTACCATAAATTAAAGGTATATTATATTTTTAGACTTGCTAATATAAAACATGCTTTTGTTAGGGAATTTAATGATACTTTAGGTGCAATATGATGACATAAATCCTTAATGAGAATGCACTTTTAAGTACTAATCACACCCCCCCAACCAGTTTATTACTAGTCCCTAGTAATCAAAGCATTAAAATAGAAAAATAATTTGCAAATACCAGAAAGCAAGGCATTCATCATTTAACTTCTATTAATCTATCCAGATAAACAAACTCTCATTAAATTTATATATCTGCTTAATACCTCTTAAACAAGATATTAGTAAACCTTCTTTTGGTGCTCAATAAATCAAAACATAGCTATGGAGCTTTTCACAGAAGAAAACAAAATTTTTGTTCTAATGTTTAAGGTTAACTTCCTTGGGTTGGGATTGTTATCTTTTTTTTTTCTTTTTTTTGAAAGCAAGAATTTATAGCACAATGTATCCTGAACCCATGTAATGAGCTTTCGGCTAATGACTCCCAGACCAGTTGGTCTTAGGGCATCAGGTGTTGAGACACCCCTACAAGCTTAGTAACTCGGGTTGCAAATACTGATATGTAGATAGTATAGTGTTTGATTCCGTTAAGCTTTCTCCTCAACCCATGTAACAAGCACTGGGCCAATAACTCCCAAGTCAGTTGACTTTAGGGTACTAGGTGTTCAAACACCCCTTCGGGCTTATTTGCTTAAGTCAAGGAGGCTACGAAACCAAACTTATCTACTTTGTTTTTTTTTTTTTATTATATTTTTTTTTGTTTTTTTTGTTTTTGTTTTTTTTTTTTGCATATTATATACTATCCCTTTCCCCTAGTTGTTACCTTTAACAAAAGAACACAAATAATGTAATAATCCAATATGCAACCCACAATCATATGTTCGAGTGTGTGTGAAAATGAAGGTTTAGAAATACTTGTTAGATGAGCATATAAACATAATTTATAGATAACAATCCAAGAGTTTGTAAACCTGAATATTTCAAGAAGTATTATAATAGACCTTGTTAAGAATGTTTACTAAGATGCGTCTCAAGAGTCACTAAAGTTCCTCCGTTACTCTGCCATCCTAGTAACAATAGTTTTGCAAATGGTTTAAATAATAGAAAATAATTTTTTTTTTGTAATATCAACTACTACCCTCCCCCCCCCCAACCAAAATGAGACATTGTCCTCAATGTTCTAAGCAAAAAGATAGAGTGTAGAAGATATCACCTGAAACAGCGACTATTGACAAACCTGAAACACACTAAAACAAATATAAGAAACAACAAAACACAAATATTATGCTATTAATAAAACCAAAAGACACAATTTTTCACAAACTAAGGCTCAAATCCAATTTAAGCTTTTTATGGCGTTTCATGTTTGACCAATTGAGTTGACTCATGGAGGGATCAATTACAGGGATGAAAGATTGTAGTTGGTCAATCAATTGTTCAGCAGTAGCAGCAGAGATTATGATTTGTCGTGCCGAAGATGTTAGAAATTCCTGTTCCACAGCTTGATCAAGAAAAGACAACAAATTATCATAAAAACCATTAACATTTAACAAACCTATAGGTTTATGGTGAATGTTCAGTTGGGCCCAAGAGGAAATATGAAAGATCTCTTCCAATGTACCTAGACCACCTGGTAAGGCAATGAAGGCATCGGCATGGTTAAACATTGTATTCATTCTATCAGACATTGTAGAGACCTGTAATTCCTCTCCAATTGTTTTTCCAATGATGTCCCCTTCGGCTAAAGCTTTGGGGACAACCCCCAAAACTTGACTGCCTCCTACAAATGCAGCTATTGAAACACCCCCCATTAACCCAAGACTGCCTCCCCCATAGACTAAATGAATCTTTCTCTCAGCTAGTACCCGACCAAGATGATTTGCTGATTCTAAAAATTCTTTTTCTTTCCCAGGACTAGATCCACCAAAAACACAAATAGTTTTTATTTTAGAAACAGAGGAACTCGCCATTTCTACACACTTCTATATATGCTGAATGAATGGGTTGAGTAGAAATGATGGGAAGGAAGAGAAGATTTTATAGATGAACAATTGAAAATGCAAAGCATACCACCTATATGTAGGCTAGCTGAAGTCTTACTCTCTCTCTCTTTCTTTTTTATTTATTTATTTATTGGTATTATTTTATTATTATATATAAATATA
>NW_011502359.1:8497-21598 GCF_000495115.2 Populus euphratica
ATATATATATATATAATAATGTATGTACAAGCAGTTGTGATTGTGGCTCACAGCTTTCCCTTGGTTTTACGTCCAAGAACGGCTTAAACGCCCTCTATGGGTCGGGGATAGGCTTCCCATCCAGTTTTCTTAAAAACTGGCAAATAGGGTCTTTTTTAGTCAGATTCCCAAGACTAAGTCGATCATGTTCTTTATGAAAATGAGGCCATAAATCATGAATTGCACGATGCACATCTCCACTAGGATGCGTCTCAAGAGTTAATAGAAGATTATCTAAAGACTCCTTACTCAGGCCATCCTTAATGAATTGTATTTTATCTTCACGGTTTATAGATACCATTCCTAAAGAACGACATTTTGTATTACAAGTCCATCTGGCACATCGGTGACAGACTTTTAGTCGTTTTGCACGACGTTTCTTTGCAAAAGTGCTTTTACCTGTCCCAGGCATGTATGAAATAAAAGAGTTGGAAGACTCACCTGATAATCGGATCTTTGCTTCAATTATCCAGTGAATATCTTCAGCAATTCCATGGTTCATTAACAACCTCAATCTTTCACACCTAGCACGGTAAATTTTTATAATCGCATTCTGAGGCAGAGCAGGAAAATACTTTTTCAATTTTTCAAGAGTGGTGTCCATTTTTGTTTTTTTTTTTGTTTTTAAAGAGAAGTGGAGAAGAGATGTAAAGAAAAGAGAAGGAACAAGGAATTGAACAAATATATACAGAGATATCAATTATCATGGGAAACTAAAAGAACCGACTTAAGAGTCACGGAGTACCGTTATCCTCCATTTGACCGGGGTTGGAGAAAGACTAGCAAAACAAAAGTCACACCAAAAAGAAACACAAAAAAATATGAGAAAAACAAAATAATCAACCTTCATATACAGGATCATTCAAACCAATGGATTCATTTTCACTAGGAAAATTATCAAAGTAAGCTTTCAAACGATGTCCATTGACCTTGAAAACATTACCATTCTTTGGATTCTCAATATCAAAGGCCCTATAAGGATATACATGTTTCACAACAAATGGACTGCTCCATCTTGATCTTAGCTTTCCAGGAAATAAATGAAGTTGAGAATTATAAAGAAAAACTTTTTGACCAACATCAAATGTTTTTCTCAAGATTATTTTATCATGAAAGTCTTTGATTCTTGCTTTATGAATTTTTGAATTCTCATATGCATCATTTCTTATTTCTTTAAGCTCATTTATTTGTAACTTACGCAGCTGACTCACATCATCCAGGTTTGAATTGAAAGCTTTAATAGCCCAATAAGCTTTGTATTCAAGTTCCACATGCAAATGAAAAGGTTTTCCATAAACCAACCTATAAGGTGACATACCTAATGATGTTTTAAAAGCAGTTCGATAGGCCCAAAGTGCATCATTAAGTCTTAAAGACTAGTCCTTTCGATTAGGGTTCACTGTTTTTTCCAAGATTTGTTTGATCTCCCTATTAGCAAGTTCTACTTGTCCATTTGTCTGGGGGTGATAAGGGGTGGCAACTTTGTGTGTGATTCCATATTTCTTCATTAAAGACTCAAATGGCTTGTTACAGAAATGTGTTTCATTAAATACTCAAATGGCTTGTTACAGAAATGTGTTCCACCATCACTTATCATGGCCCGAGGGATTCCAAATCGACTCAAAATGTTTTCTTTCAAAAACTTAATGACTGTTTTATAATCGTTGTTACGACTTGGAATTGCTTCTATCCATTTTGAAACATAGTCTACTGCGACTAATATGTACACAAAACCAAATGATGGAGGAAATGGACCCATAAAATCTATACCCCAATAGTCAAAGATTTCAATGACAAGAATAGTACTTAAAGGCATCATGTGATGTTTTGAAAACGATCCTAACTTTTGACAATTTTCACAAGATTTGCAGAATTCATGCGTGTCCTTGAACATGGTGGGCCAATAAAATCCACATTGTAAGATTTTTGCGGCTGTCATGCCTCAGAATGACAAAATTTAATGACATTACTTACCTCATTGTCGGGAATACATCTTCGAAATATTTGATCAGGACAATATTTGAATAAATAAGGGTCATCCCAATAAAAGTTCTTCACTTCGTTCAAGAACTTTCTTTTGTCTTGGGTGCCCCAATGTGCTGGCAAATGTCCTGAAACAAGAAAATTAACAATATTAGCAAACCAAGGCATTGTAGTGACAGAAAGTAAAGATTCTTCAGGAAAGTAGTCATCGATTGGTGTGATGTCAAATTTCGAATCAGTTGTCAATCTTGACAAATGATCCGCGACAACATTTTCGGTGGCTTTCTTATCCTTGATTGTGATATCGAATTCTTGATGTAACAAAATCCACAGCACCAATCTAGCTTTAGAATCCTTCTTAGAAAGAAGATATTTCAACGCTGCATGATCACTAAAAACAATAACAGGTGAGCCAACAAGATAAGATCTGAATTTTTCACATGCAAATACTACAGCAAGTAATTCCTTTTCAGTGGTTGTGTAATTTATTTGAGCACCATTTAAAGTTTTACTTGCATAGTAAATCACATAGGGTTTCTTATCTTTTCTTTGTCCTAAAACAGCACCCACGACATAATCACTAGCATCACACATTATTTCAAAAGGTAATGACCAATCAGAAGGTTGAATGACAGGAGCAGATGTAAGTAGGTTTTTAAGTTTAACAAAGGCTTCTCCACAATATTCAGTCCATTCAAAAACATTATCCTTTGTTAGAAGGTTACACAATGACTTAGATATTACACTAAAATCTTTGATAAACCTTCTATAAAAACCAGCATGTCCTAAAAATGATCTAACATTTTTAACAGATTTTGGTGTTGGCAAGTTGGCAATTAACTCAATTTTAGATTTATCAACCTCAATTCCTATTGATGAAACAATGTGACCAAGTACAATGCCGTTTGTTACCATAAAATGACATTTTTCCCAATTCAACACAAGATTCTTCTCTTCACACCTGTTCAAAACCTTTTCCAAATTAGTTAAACAATTATCAAATGAATCACCAAAAATAGAAAAATCATCCATAAAAATCTCAAGAAAACGTTCAACCATATCACTGAATATGCTAAGCATGCATCTTTGAAACGTGGCTGGTGCATTACATAATCTAAAAGGCATCCTTCGGTATGCAAATGTACCAAATGGACATGTGAAAGTAGTTTTCTCTTGATCTTCAAATGCAATTTCAATTTGGTTGTAACCTGAATAACCATCTAGAAAACAATAAAATTCATGACCTGCAACTCTTTCTAGAATTTGATCCATAAAAGGTAAAGGAATCTTTTCTAGTCATTGAATTAAGTTTCCTATAGTCAATGCACATGCGCCAACCAGTAATAGTCCTCGTTGGAATTAACTCATTTTTCTCATTTGTTATCACAGTAACTCCAGACTTTTTAGGTACAACTTGGGTAGGACTTACCCATTTGCTATCAGAAATAGGATAAATGATTCCATTATCTAGAAGTTTAATGACTTCATTCCTCACTACTTCTTTCATATTAGGATTAAGCCTTCGTTGCATTTCTCTAGAGAGTTTACCATTTTCCTCCAAATAAATCTTGTGTGTGCAAATCAAAGGACTAATTCCTTTTATGTCAGCTATGGTCCATCCTAATGCATTTTTGTGCATTTTCAGAGTTTGTAATAACTTACCTTCTTGATGAACATTAAGTTTGGAAGAAATTATTACCGGAAAAGTTTCATTTTCTCCCAAAAATGAGTATTTGAGATTACATGGCAATGACTTCAAATCGGGTTTTGGTGGTTGAACACTTGAAGGTATGGACCCAATTGATCGTGGTGGCAATTCCTTAAATTTTGGTCTTCAAATATTTGCCTTTGATTCTTCCTGAAAACAAACCATTTGCAAATCTTCAGATTCATTAAACTCAGTTTCATTGGAAGAATTTTCAAATTGATCATAAATTATTTTTTCAATAAAATCTACTTCCTGTAAATCATTATCATCTCCAGGTTGCTTGCAAATGTTAAAAACATTCATTTTTAATGTCATGTTTCCAAAAGATAACTTCATCACTCCATTCCTACAATTAATCAATGCATTAGAAGTTGCAAGAAATGGACGTCCTAAAATAATAGGAATTGAATTGCATGCTTCAACAGGTTGTGTACCAAGACAATAAAATCCACAGGAAAGATGAATTTATCAACTTGTACTAACACATCTTCAACTATTCCTCTAGGCATTTTTATAGATCTATCAGCAAGTAAAAGAGTAATAGAAGTAGGTTTTAACTCACCTAGATTGAGACTTTGAAAAACCGAATATGGAAGTAAATTCACACTAGCTCCAAGATTAAGTAAAGCTCTGTCAATTTTATGTTCTCCAATAAAGCAAGAAATTGTAGGACAACCAGGGTCTTTATATTTCAAAGCATTATTGTTCTGAAGAATGACACTTACTTGTTCGGCTAAGAAGGCTTTCTTTTTCACATTCAATTTTCTCTTTACAGTGCATAGATCTTTCAAAAATTTAGCATAAGATGGTACCTATTTAATAGCATATAGCAAAGGTATATTAATCCTTACCTGTTTGAAAGTTTCAAAGATTTCAGAATTGTGATTGACTTTCCTTTGTTTGGTCATGACTTGAGAAAATGGAAGTGCTGGTGGGGAATCAGTCTCTTCCTTGCAATGATCAGGTTCAACCATTTCCTTACCCTTGGAGACTAACTCATCTTCTTTCTCACAAGGTTCAAGAATAGGTTTTTTAATAACCTTACCACTGCGGAGAGTAGTGACTGATTTGACTTGATCCAGATGTTGGCTTCCGGAACTGCTTGTACTTGAATTGTATTGCCCTTTGGGATTTTGTTGGGGTTGAGATGGAAACTTACCTTTCTCCTGAAAACTAAGAGCAGATGTGAACTTTGCAAGAGTATCTTTCAAATCAGCTATGGTTTGAGCATTTTGAGTGTTGATTGTCTCTTGCTTTTCAATGAATGCATGTAATGTTTCCTCAAGATTTCTTCTAGGAGGGGGAATATAAGGAGGTGCATATCCATGAGAATTTTGAAAATTATATTGTGTTTGAAATGGTGGCTGTGAAGTTTGTGCATTATTGTTACCACTCTTCCAACTGAAATTTGGGTGATTTCTCCAACCAGGGTTGTACGTTTGTGAGTACGGGTTATGACTTGGTCTTTGGAAACTATTTAAAGCATTGACTTGTTCATGGAGACATTCCTTAAAAGAAGGCAACGTGGGACAATCATTGGTTGAGTGTTCATTGGTTTCACAAATTTGACACATAATTTCTTGAACAGATTTTAATTGACCACTCTTTTTTAATTCTAGTGCCTCAACTTTTCTAGCTAAAGATGCAAATTTGGCTTGGAGGTCATGATCTTCCCTAAGGCTATACATGCCTCCATTAGATGTATGAGGTTGAGTTTTACCTGGTGCCTCACAAGTACCTATAGTGTCCCAATTTTGAGCATTTTCAGCTAGCAAGTCTAGGTACTCCATTGCTTCATCAGGGTTTTTAGTTTCAAAAGTTCCATTGCACATCAATTCCACCATTTGCCTATCTTTAGGTGTTAACTAATGTAACCATATTATTCGATTGTTTCACCCATATTTACCTAATGTTTTGTCCATGGTTTATATGTAAAATTGATTAGTACTTAAAAGTGCATTTTTATCAAGGTTTTATATCATCATTTTGCACTTGAAGTATCAATAACTCCTTAACTAAAACGTGTTTTATAATAATGTATCTAATAATATACGATACCTATAATTTATGGTAAATGTCTATTTTTAATGTAGGCCTATCACATAAATGAAAGGATTGATTGATGAATTTAAGAATTGAAATTGAAAGGACAAAGAGATGGCTAAACTTCGAAAAGAGATGTCGGTGCAGTCCATACTGGAACACTGTTCGGTAATTGGATCATATCTGGAGTTGTAGATCTCAGATTTAGGTCCACTTTATATGGATGGAAAGGTAAGACATAGGCCTACAACTTTCATATGGAGCCCAAGATCTAGAAAGGCCATTTTCAAGTCCAAATTGTAACAACAACAAAGAATCCCGAATCTGTCCTCCAGCCCGAGCACTGTTCCGTATTTTGGCCATATCTGGAGTTTTAGAAGTCCAAATGAGCTGAATGTTTTACACAAGACAGCTGAGACAATTGCCTACAACTTTCATGTTTGCAAGTGGTTCCAATTTTGACGTTATCAATGACGTTTTGGGAAAACAAGAGAAGATAAGGATTGTCACCAAGTCAAGAGTTGGCCACCCACTCATCAATTAGTCATCAAATCAATAGTTCCCAATTTTGGCCTATAAAAGGAGGCATTTGCCATGTATTTAGGCATCTTGGTTTCCAGATCAAGATCATTCTCTTGCTTTCTCTCTTTGTATTTTTTGTAATGTTTATGCTTTGCTTTCATTAATATTAAGTTTATGCTTTTCATTTCCTTTCCTTTACTTAGTTAGCTTTTATGTTCTTATTTTGTTTATCTATTTTTCTTTCTTTCATTATGTCTAGCTAAGTTAATTATGTCAAGGTGAAAAGGTTACACTAATGGTGTAAGAATAAGTATAATGTAAACTTAATATGGACTTTAATGTTTGATACTAACATGTTTTATATTTGTTATCTTGTTTACTCTTTAATACTTTGCTTGTTAAATGACTAATCTTGATTTATGTTGTATAACACTTGGTACAACAAATGCTTGGCACTTTCACAGCCCATATTGTATGGTATAACCGACACCTGAGCTATGAAAGGAACTTGATTTGTTTTTAACATAAGTTATAATCATGAATGCTTGACGAGATTTACAAGTATTAGCATTAATTGAATAAGATGACTAATGTAATCATGTTAACAATCTATAATCCAGTTGGAACCTTCTTTATGAGTGGTTTCCAATTGAATAATAAGAGTTTATATTATACTTGTTTGACATACCATTAGTGGAATCTCTAACCTTGACAATTTTTATTATCATTGTTTAATCGTTACATTAATATTCCTTCTCCAAGTTCTCATCATCATCATCTTCTTCTCTTTCTTTATTATTATTATTATTATTATTATTATTATTATTATTATTACTACTATTACTATTACTATTATTATTATTACTACTACTACTACTAGTATTATTATTATTATTATTATTATTATAGTTATTGTTATTATTGCTATTATTGTTGTTTATAATTGTTGTTTATAATTTGTACAATTAACCTCCCTCTGGTTCGACCCCGGTCTTGCCGGGTTATTTATTACTTCGACACTCCTGCACTTGGGAGAAGACATCAATCTTTTAGTCGTGTCAAAAATGCCTTAATATTCTTTGTTTTATGTTTTGAAGGCACTTTTGGATGAAAAATGCAAAAAGGAGTAAATTGGAGATAATTGGCAGATTTGATGTTCAGTCGATGTTTTGTGTAGAGCGTGATTTCTAGAGATCAAAATGAAGTGATTCTAGTGGCTCTAAAAAGCTAACATCCATACCTTTCTGGAAATGTAATGCAAGAAAAATACAAAGAGGAAGATCATGGAAATCACATCCTTCAAAGTCAAATCTCGTATTCTGCCACAGTTGACCTTTGTCCATTCAAAATTCCATATCTGGAGCTATAGAAGTCCAATTGATGCAAAATAAATTGTTTTGGATTCACGACTCAAAGGTCTAGAAGCGCTCCAATCTTCAGCAAAAAACGATGTCAGATGAGGGCGATATAATGTTTCAAAGATGACAACTGAATTCTGCCAGCAATCAGGTTTCATGAAGAAATGAGTCCAAATTATGTTTCGAAGCTTCTAAACTATCATCCAAGTTATAATTTCAGCAATTTAGCCCCTCTAGTAAATCAATCTAGAAGGTCAAGAAAAGTAGCCACTAACCTCAATCCACCAACCTCAAATCACCAACCACAAACCAGCTGCAAGTTGGAATGCTGCCATTGTCAAAGAAGGAGGCTACAATGGTGGGTTGTTTGTGGTGACTACTAATGTCAAAGTTTGGCATGTTTGGCAGCCACCATTATTGATAAAGAAGCAAGAGGAGCTGCCATTGAAGCCTATATATAGACACCAAGAGAGCCAAGAAAGAAGAGGAGGGAGTGCAATAGAATCAAAGAAAGGTGGTAGCAACTAGAAGTGAAGAAACACAAACTCTCCTCTCTACATACTAGAAATAATGCTTTCTTTTATCTTTAGGAGTAGTTGTTCAATAAATATGCAAGGCTAAGCTCTTTTCTTGGTTGCAAGGACGCAGAAACTTTCAGATTTCAAGAACTGTGAGATTTATTCTTCATTTATTTTTAGTTTGTATTATGAATGAGTATGATTGTTTTCCTATGCATGTTTTCTATGATTGTTGTTGATAATTGCTAGAGCGGACTCTAAGTTATTATTGTGAACAATCTATTGCTAAGTTTGATATCAGAACTGGAGTTAGGGTATATAAACTTGTGAAGCAACTAAGCTTGATAATTGTGGCGGAACTATGTTATTAAACTTAGGGAAAATATTCGATCAAAGCAACACAAGCAGACAACTTGGTTGTTAAGATTAATGAATTTATCTAGATCTTAAGGCTGCCATTAGATTAAATCATTAGTGCGGACAAAACGTCATTGCTCAGATCAGAATTATAGCCAACTGAATTATGGAAGTTGTGGGCAATTGTCTCAGCTTTCCAACAAAAAAAACTAGAGCTCATTTGGACTTCTAGAACTCAAGATATGAGCCAAAAACCGAATAGTGTTTGAGCTGCAGGACAGCTTCCAACGTCTTTGTTGTTGCTAAGATTTGAGCTTGAAAACGGCAGAACGGAGTCTTTGAGTCCATATGAAAGTTGTAGGTCTATGTCCTACCTTTCCATCGATATAAAATGGACCTAAATATGATATCTACAGCTCCAGATATGATCAAATTACCGAATGGTGTTCGAGTTTGGAATGCACCAGCAACACTTTGCTAAGTTTGGCCTTCTTTTTATCCTTTCAATTTCAATCCTTAAACTCATCAATCAATCCTTTTATTTATGTGATAGACCTGCATTTAGGATGAACATTTACCATGAATTAAAGGTATATTATATTTTTAGACTTGCTAATATAAAACATGCTTTTGTTAGGGAATTTAATGATACTTTAGGTGCAATATGATGACATAAATCCTTAATGAGAATGCACTTTTAAGTACTAATCACACCCCCCAACCAGCTTATTACTAGTCCCTAGTAATCAAAGCATTAAAATAGAAAAATAATTTGCAAATACCACAAAGCAAGGCATTCATCATTTAACTTCTATTAATCTATCCAGATAAACAAACTCTCATTAAATTTATATATCTGCTTAATACCTCTTAAACAAGATATTAGTAAACCTTCTTTTGGTGCTCAATAAATCAAAACATAGCTATGGAGCTTTAATAAATCAAAACATAGTTATGGAGCTTTTCATGGAAGAAAACAAAATTTTTGTTCTAATGTTTAAGGTTAACTTCTTCGGGTTGGGATTGTTATCTTTTTTTTTTCTTTTTTTTTTGAAAGCAAGAATTTATAGCACAATGTATCCTGAACCCGTGTAACAAGCTTTTGGCTAATGACTCTCAGACCAGTTGGTCTTAGGGCATCAGGTGTTGAGACACCCCTACGAGCTTAGTAACTCGGGTTGCAAATACTGATATGTAGATAGTGCAGTGTTTGATTCCCTTAAGCTTTCTCCTCAACCCATGTAACAAGCACTGGGCCAATAACTCCCAAGTCAGTTGACTTTAGGGTACTAAGTGTTCAAACACCCCTTCGGGCTTATTTGCTTAAGTCAAGGAGGCTACGAAACCAAACTTATCTACTTTGTTTTTTTTTCTTTTTATTATTATTTTTTTTGTTTTTTTTTTGTTTTTGTTTTTTTTTTTTTGCATATTATATACTATCCCTTTCCCTTAGTTGTTACCTTTACCAAAAGAACACAAATAATGTAATAATCCAATGTGCAACCCACAATCATATGTTCGAGTGTGTGTGTGTGAAAATGAAGGTTTAGAAATACTTATTAGATGAGCATATAAACAGAATCTATAGATAACAATCCAAGAGTTTGTAAAACCTGAATATTTCAAGAAGTATTATAATAGACCTTTTTAAGAATGTTTACTAAGAGGCGTCTCAAGAGTCACTAAAGTTCCTCCGTTACTCTGCCATCCTAGTAACAATAGTTTTTGCAAATGGTTTAAATAATAGAGAATACAGTTACTTAATAACAAATTTTTTTTTTTAATATCAACTACTATCCTCTCCCCCCAACCAAAACGAGACATTGTCCTCAATGTTCTAAGCAAAAAGATAGAGTGTAGAAGATATCACCTGAAACAGCGACTACTGATAACCCTGAAACACACTGAAAGAAATATAAGAAACAACAAAACATAAATATTATGCTATTAAAATCAAAATACACAATTTTTCACAAACTAAGGCTCAAATCCAATTTAAGCTTTTTACGGCGTTGCATGTTTGACCAATTGAGTTGACTCATGGAGGGATCAATTACATGGATGAAAGATTGTAGTTGGTCAATCAATTGTTCAGCAGTAGCAGCAGAGATTATGATTTGTCGTGCCGAAGATGTTAGAAATTCCTATTCCACAGCTTGATCAAGAAAAGACAACAAATTATCATAAAAACCATTAACATTTAACAAACCTATAGGTTTATGGTGAATGTTCAGTTGGGCCCAAGAGGAAATATGAAAGATCTCTTCCAATGTACCCAGACCACCTGGTAAGGCAATGAAGGCATCAGCATGGTTAAACATTGTATTCATTCTATCAGACATTGTGGAGACCTGTAATTCCTCTCCAATTGTTTTTCCAATGATGTCCCCTTCGGCTAAAGCTTTAGGGACAACCCCTAAAACTTGACTGCCTCCTACAAATGCAGCTATTGAAACACCCCCCATTAACCCAAGGCTGCCTCCCCCATACACTAAATGAATCTTTCTCTCAGCTAGTACCCGACCAAGATGATTTGCTGATTCTAAAAACTCCTTTTCTTTCCCAGGACTAGATCCACAAAAAACACAAATATTTTTTATTTTAGGAACAGAGGAACTTGCCATTTCTACACACTTCTATATATGTTGAATGAATGGGTTGAGTAGAAATGATGGAAAGGAAGAGAAGATTTTATAGATGAGAAATTGAAAATACAAAGCATACCACCTATATGTAGGCTAGCTGAAGTCTCACTCTCTCTCTCTTTCTTTTTTTTTCTTTTTTTTTATTATTATTATTATATATATAAAAACAAATATGTATGTACAAGAAGTTGTGATTGTGGCTCACAGCTTTCCCTTGGTTTTACGTCCAAGAACGGCTTAAACGCCCTCTATGGGTCGGGGATAGGCTTCCCATCTAATTTTCTTAAAAACTGGCAAACAGGGTCTTTTTTAGTCAGATTCCCAAGACTAAGTCGACATGTTCTTTATGAAAATGAGGCCATAAATCATGAATTGCACGATGCACATCTCCACTAGGATGCGTCTCAAGAGTTAATAGAAGATTATCTAAAGACTCCTTACTCAGGCCATCCTTAATGAATTGTATTTTATCTTCACGATTTATAGATACCATTCCTAAAGAACGACATTTTGCATTACAAGTCCATCTGGCACATCGGTGACAGACTTTTAGTCGTTTTGCACGACGTTTCTTTGCAAAAGTGCTTTTACCTGTCCCAGGCATGTATGAAATAAAAGAGTTGGAAGACTCACCTGATAATCGGATCTTTGCTGCAATTATCCAGCGAATATCTTCAGGAATTTCATGGTTCATTAACAACCTCAATCTTTCACACCTAGCACGGTAAATTTTTGTAATCGCATTCTAAGGCAGAGTAGGAAAATACTTTTTCAATTTTTCAAGAGTGGTGTCCATTTTTGTTTTGTTTTGTTTTTAAAGAGAAGTGAAGAAGAGATGTAAAGAAAAGAGAAGGAACAAGGAATTGAACAAATATATACAAAGATATCAATTATCATGGGAAATTGAAAGAACCGACTTAAGAGTCACGGAGTACCGTTATCCGCCATTTGACCGGGGTTGGAGAAAGACTAGCAAAACAAAAGTCACACCAAAAAGAAACACAAAAAAAATATGAGAAAAAACAAAATAATCAACCTTCATATACAGGATCATTCAAACCAATGGATTCATTTTCACTAGAAAAATTATCAAAGTAAGCTTTCAAACGATGTCCATTGACCTTGAAAACATTACCATTCTTTGGATTCTCAATATCAAAGGCCCCATAAGGATATACATGTTTCACAACAAATGGACCGCTCCATCTTGATCTTAGCTTTCCAGGAAATAAATGGAGTCGAGAATTATAAAGCAAAACTTTTTGACCAACATGAAATGTTTCTCTCAAGATTCTTTTATCATGAAAGTCTTTGATTCTTGCTTTATGAATTTTTGAATTCTCATATGCATCATTTCTTATTTCTTCAAGCTCATTTATTTGTAACTTTCGCGACTGACTTGCATCATCCAGGTTTGAATTGAAAGCTTTAATAGCCCAATAAGCTTTGTATTCAAGTTCCACAGGCAAATGACAAGGTTTTCCATACACCAACCTATAAGGTGACATACCTAATGATGTTTTAAAAGCAGTTCGATAGGCCCATAGTGCATCATTAAGTCTTAAAGACCAGTCCTTTCGATTAGGGTTCACTGTTTTTTCCAAGATTTGTTTGATCTCCCTATTAGCAAGTTCTACTTGTCCATTTGTCTGGGGGTGATAAGGGGTGGCAACTGATTAGTACTTAAAAGTGCATTTTTATCATGATTTTATATCATCATTTTGCACTTGAAATATCAATAACTCCTTAACTAAAATATGTTTTATAATAATGTATCTAATAATATAAGATACCTATAATTTGTGGTAAATGTCTATTTTTAATGCAGGTCTATCACATAAATGAAAGGATTGATTGATGACTTGAAGAACTTAAATTGC
This sequence comes from Populus euphratica, assembly GCF_000495115.2. Classification (NCBI taxonomy): domain Eukaryota; kingdom Viridiplantae; phylum Streptophyta; class Magnoliopsida; order Malpighiales; family Salicaceae; genus Populus; species Populus euphratica. The sequence goes on from NW_011502359.1 coordinate 21,551, forward strand.
AACGATATAGAGATGGTCAAACTTAGAGAAGGGATGTCGGTGCAATCC